>NC_143575.1:172538195-172844648 GCF_048544385.1 Mastigoproctus giganteus | reverse complement strand
TTCCTATCGCCTGGGGAATCACAGGCATCACGAGAAGCTATCAAACTTACATCCGTCTCCCACGTAAGTCCTCATTGCAGATGACCACTCTTATCGATTCTGACCGAGGTAATAAAAACGGATTATCAGCTGTAGTTATCCCACGGTGCGTGCTCACTAGATGGATTATACTGCACAGAGAGAGTCCCACGTGTATGTGTGGACCATCCTTAGGTGGAAGATAAGCTTAAACAGAAGAAGAAGAAGAAAGAAAAAGACTAAAATTCTTAGAGTTCTTGACGTCACAAAACCCGCTAACTGAGATAAAAACAGTGCAAAGTGAAGACCTGTTTTAATCCTTTCACCACCCCCAATAACTGGGGAAAGTCAAGTGAATTACCCGCTTTTGTGTAACCTAAAAATTAGTTGTTTGTTAAATCTTAATCAATGAGTGTTTGTGATTTCCGAGAATGTCTGTCATTAAAGGTAAAGATATTCCACTCACACTTTTCTTTTCAAAACGAATGAAGTGCCTTGCAGTTCTTTATTAATGAGCGAATTACCCCTAAAGTGTTGTCAGATCAAATGAAGTCGAATGAGGTCTGAGTCCCTGTCAACCTGTTATAAAGTCAGTCGACATTTAAAATTATAACTGCTAAAGCCAAGTTGTAATTAACTACTCTCGTGAAGTTTCGAATAATGTCACCTGTCAGTTAAAAACTAAGTTCGAAGTGGGTACTACAATTATACATGTAGAAAGGTGTGGCAGGATTATAGAGAACTTCGAGCGTTTGGGGAAAGGAGATACAACGATCGCAGAATTTTAAAAACATGACAGGGCCTAATGAAGTCGCCGTTCGGTAGTTCGAGGCCCTTGAAACAGAACTGAACTCTGTGCTAATTTATTAATTCAATCCATAAACATACAAAACAGTGAAAAGTACAAGTAGCATAGTTCATGTAATCAACGTCCTCTCCGCACCTAGCAGAAAGATCTGAGTTCGAATCCCATCAATGACGAGATGAATTTTTATGGGCCCTTTTCACAACGTGCCTCAGGCGAGGGTAGCGCGGTTTTTATTTCCAAAAACTCGGACTTTTCATCCATATCGACCACAGAACAAACAAATCGACCACAGATTGAGGTAGTCCATCTATCCATAAAACTCAAACTGATATTGATGGAGGTTGCAAAAATTAGTGGATACAAAGTTTCGGGCCAAAAGATTGATATTGAAAGAGGCTCCTATCAGACTTTGTACTGTGATTCTTATAGATGAGTTCCATGTGAGTACATGAGAAAGATAATAATTTAAAATATTATTTTAATTAATAATTAAAATATATTTGAATTTTTCCTAGTTATTATTTGCAAAAAAAAAATTTATTCAAAGAACCCCAATCCGCTGATTTAAAACCAATGGACAGAAAACAATACTTGAATCAAAGTTATTTCATCAACAAATTGGGGTATGTTCCTAGAAATAACGGAGCCTTCCTGGGAATATTAGATATACTAGGACCTTAAATAAAAGGCGAGATCTAGATGTTGTTGCTTGACCATAGATCCCGAAAGTGATCAATCAAATAATTAGTAGCAGTCTGATATACTATAAATCATACACATTATGGATGTCAAAATCTACCACAAATGGGCACAGATCTAGAGTTCGATGAAGAGACCTCATCAAATTCTTCCATGGTAAACAAAATAACATAAACAAACAAACAGCAAAATAATATTCTTCCATAAGATGGAAACTTTGAAATTTAATACATCTCCCGGTATCTCGACCACAAGAACCATCTTGAAAAAAAAAATTCAATTCGAAACCGAAGCTTTCGCTACTATGACGTATGCAGATAAAGGAAGGTAGGATGAGGAATTCAAATTATCCCTTAAGTAAAAAAGGCCTATAACGGATTCTTTAGAAATGACAATAGTTCTAAAGATGACTGACAAAAGCTTTCTCATTTTGTGTATAAAAAAGAAATAATTAAATAAAACTGTAAATCTTTCGAAACTCTGGGAAAATTAACTGAAAGCATTTTTTTAAAAATAATAAACTAATTTTATCGCCAGCTTCAAAAATTACATAAATTCCCCCCTCCTTTTCCTTCCCGCCTCCCACAGCAGAAGATACACCAAAGTATTGAACATGTTCTGAAATTAAATTTTTTGACAATGACGCGCCTTGTATGAAGTGATGTGGAGGGAAGGGGAGGGGAGGGATAAGAATATGACATAATCTTAAAGTCTTTCTTTTTCTTTTACTCAGATATCTTGTTAAGACTGGCCAGGAGCAGAGCTAAAGTAAGGGTCGACCTGCTCATCAGCCGTGTCCTCCACCATTGATATCTAATGCACTCTTCGTATGCTTTTTCACAAGAAAAAAAAAAGGGATTTTCTTTTATTAGAACCGAATGTCTCAAGGTTTATTGATTGCTGCTGTGCGGACAGAGTCGGAGTTTTGCTTCGAGGAGGAGAAAGAAGAATTGGAGAAAACGGGAAAGACACACAGAGAGAGTGACTGAGTGAGTGAATGAGAGAGAGAAAGAGAGAGGGGGAGTGGGTATTTTCTCCGGCGGTCGGTAGTTAACGATGATGACGGTTCTTCACTGTGGGGAATATCAATGACTGCAAAAGCGCAGAGAAATGTCGAAGAAATGGTGATGGCGAGTATTAAGGTCAACATTTGTCGGGATCACTCGCGAATTGCTGATAGCAAAGCACATTTTTCTACTCGTAGCTGGAAGGTTAATCATCAGTCGGGCTTCGTCGATACCCATAATGGGTGTCTCTCTTTCAATTGCATCGAGGGGGTCGAAGAACAAACAGAGTTAAAACAGTGAACTTCTCTTTGCCTCGGGCCCCTTATAAGGAGATAATACGTTTATAGAAACAACAACTGGATCCGTAATCCTGCACTTTCTGATTGGCTAGCGATGGGTTGTGCTACAGCATCGTTTCGCTGCAGGAAACCAAGATAACGTGTCTGCATATTATCTTAGTTTCCTGTATATACTCTATATATAAACAGACATAGAGAAAATCGATACCGAGAACTAGTATATTTCGCCATGCTCCGTTGAGTAGAGTTAAAGTTGGCATTTTTGACTTCTCATCGCAACATAACGGAGGTCAAGAAATTGCGATTTATGGAAACCTGTTCGTCTGGTTAATAACGGTGACTGTTACTGTGTGATGATTCTGTTACTGTGTGTTCTGTATACTGTACTAGAATTTAAAAAAAAAAGAAAATGCTAGTAAAGCCAGCGTATTCAGGTTTTTCAATTCTTAAGATGTTGAATTAGTGAGATTTTATCTCCATTACTCATCCATGTCGGGAAACAAATGATCCATTTCTATTTAATGAGGTACACTAATTATACACAAGTTGTACACTCTGCTTCTAGACAGATTCACCAGTTTGAAGCTTTACTGGTCACAATTAAGTTCAATGCCATACTAATCGACTTAGGAGTAATTTATATCCCACCTAGTACAGATGATGAAACCATCAACTCTGCAATAGGATGGCTAATGACCCGGCTGCATATGTCATCCTGTCATATAATATGCGCCAATTTCAATCTGACTCCGTAACTACATAAGTTACTGGAAACAATGCTCAAAATGATTGCCCCTGCTGGCCTAAAATTAATAAATGATCAACCAACCAGAGGGCAGAATAGACTTGATTTAATCCTGACTCTACTGATTGTAACTTAGATTCTTAGCCTGAGCTGCGTTCATATCAGACCACAAGCCTATTATTTCTTTCTAGTACCGACCCCCAATGTCAATGTCCCAAATGTGAAAAATGAAAAGAAAAAAAAAAAAAAGAGAGAGCAATATCTCCAAAATTTTTGGACGTTTAGAAATTCCTGAGAACAAAACATCCCGTGGAATACGGTTAAGATCTATCCTCTAGATCTTGCAGTGGAGCTCATAACAAGATGGCTAATCACCGTTGCATTATTTTCAGCATCCAGAAATGTTAACATTACACCTAGGTCCAGGTCATGGTGGATCTCCCCCAACTGTCGTCCTCTTTTACTCAAACACAAATACTCCACAAATTATGAAAACAATCAGGCTCTGCTGAAGACAGGGTATTATACTCTAGAGTACGGGCTACCTTCAACAGGTGCAAATTGACAGCAATAAAGAAGCATATGGACACAACCCCAAATTAGGAGCATTTAAGCATAGTCTAGTTAAATAAAAAGTGATTTTACATCCATATTAAACTTGATAAAATATATTTCAATATATTATAACAGTTTTTTAAATTAGTAAACGATAAAAATAGAGATTTGTTTGCATGATACAGGCATGCTTTGATGATCAAGCGTATTGCAGGATAAGAAATAAATAATGTACGCTCTGGATCAACACGAATATTATTGTAAAAGTATATCTTTTAAACTGTTTAGCATATTTATACAGTATATCCAATTTATATTTGTTTAAGATTAGAAAAAGCAATCAAAGGAATGTGTACCATAATGTTCACAAAATTTAGCAAAAAATAAAAATTGATTCGTTGGAATACTTAAAGCTGGTCTTTGTAATACGGTTACTCGTACAACAGTGCCCAACTTCTCCCTTAACAAAAGATACCATGTTATGTTTTTACAATATTAATTGTAAAGTTTACTGTAATAATGGGTAATGGTGCCTAGTCGTAGTAGACCTATGATTCGAATTTGTATTTCTCCCTAATTTATCACTCTGAGTTTGAGAATGGAGTATGGTTTGAGAATTTTGGGATACTCTAGTCCATATTGAGAATCCAATATGGAGTAGAGTATCCCAATTTTAGTTGTCAGAATTATGCAATGCAGAAATGAGTCGGACGATTAATGAAGTCCAAATTTTTTGTATGCTTGCTTTGTGATTAGGTAAATATGTTTAACAAGTAATTGTTACAAGAAAAGCTAATAAAAAAAATTCAAGAATTGTGAATATCTTTTAATTCCAAAATTTTAAATAATGCAATTTCATTTTATGTTACTCTTCCATAGGTATACTGCATTTATCATAGTAAACTTATAGTTCATAGTAAACTTATTTTCTTCTGCTCCGTTACTAAAAGAGATTAACCCGGTAGTGGTGGCGATTCAGTGACATAGCACCTGACAGGTGTCCATTTTCTTTTTACTTTTGGCAAAAACGTTTTGGGGTTGTTTTTTTGAATTCTGCTTAAAAGATGCCAATCGTTTAAGCGGCGTCTTAGAATCGCTCGTTGTTCTAGACATCTCTTCCTTTTGTTCAAAAGTTACTTTGTTGAACGTACTGTCTACATCCAAACCAAACATCAGTCGGTATCTAAAGCTGCTTCTCGAGGGTGTCCCCAGGGTTCCATTCTTGGTCCCCTGGGTAGAACCTCGTCCTTGATGATTGGCTGTCTTCTTCCTCCAACACGGATGATGTGCAAATGATTGCCTTTGCCGACGACTCTCCATCTTAGTACATGGTAACTCCAGGTCCCAATTGGAACAACGGGCTAACTCTGTACTCGATAACTAGCTGGATTAGACTCTGAAAAATAAATTAAGCATGTCACCGTTTAAATCCAAGATGATGATACTTCACGGAAAACTAGACCATAATAGACCTCCAGTTGTCAAGTTTAATGGAGTATCTCTGCCACTTGTTACCACTCATAAGCATACTGGTATTATTTTTGATGAAAAATTGTCATTCTTACCACACATCCAGAATCTTCCCAAAAAAGTGAAAACTTTTACGGCCATGTTATTCAGAATCTCTCGGCAGGACTGGGATTTAAAAAAGGGACCCCTCAGAATTCTATACTACACAGTGTTTATTCCAATCGTTACATATACAGCCAGCATATGGTTTCACAGAACCAAACTTATTACAGTTCAAACCAAACTAGAGAGTGTCCCCAATGGACCTTTTTTGCTAGCTCTCCTGAGAACTTGTAGAACAATTTAAACCTCATCTTTGCAAGCCATCGCAGGCTTATTACCTCTGAATTTGTATCTTACGTACAAAGGCTTTGTTTACTATATTCGTAAAGGATATCCTCTAACTTTTTTCCGATTTGACCTATCATCCCACTGCCGATCCAAAGAATGAAAGAGCAAAATGTTGGACTGAGCATCATAAAGGTTGGCAAGTGAGATGGAATTCCTCGACCAAAGGAGCAGTGACCAGAAGTTTTATATACCTGATATTAAATTCACTACCTCAAAAAGTAATCAGTTTTGGTTCTACCCAAACCTTCTTACATTATACATTCTAACTGACCACGGTTCTTTGAACGCTCGTCTTCTTCAATTCAATCTAGCAACGTCAGATACCTGTTTCTGCGGCGCCTCCGAAGACTGGAGTCATGTCTTATTCTTCTGCCCAGTTTACCAAGATTTAAGACAAACATTATCTAGCACAGTGCATAATTTCTCTCCTGGAAATGAAAGATATCTTATTGCAAATCAAAATGCCTTCTCATGCCTTAAGGAATTTACTACACAGATAGAAAAAAATTGCTACACAGGTTGCTACACGTTTGCTCAACAGACGACGCGGATTACTGAGCTGACTTCTATACTCAACAAAGCCACTTTTTTTTTCTTTAATATTAATTATTTTAACATTTTATCTAATTAATTTATTTTTTATTTTTTTATCTTTATTTTATTTATTATTTATCTTTATTTTATTTATAATTTATTATTTATCTTTATTTTATTTATTTTTATTTTTTTATCTTTATTTTATTTATTATTTATCTTTATTTTATTTATAATTTATTATTTATCTTTATTTTATTATTTTTTATTTTTTTATCTTTATTTTATTTATTTTTATTTTTTTATCTTTATTTTATTTATTTTTATTTTTTTATCTTTTTATCTTTATTTTATTTATTTATTTTATCTTTATTTTATTTATTTATTTTATCTTTATTTTATTTTTTTATGTTTATTTTTGAAACGTAATAATATTTTGTCCATTAATTTTTTTTCTCCTAAAATTGTTAATTATGCTAGTCCCTTGGGAACAGTTTTTTTTTTTTTTGCTAGTCCCTTAGGGGGGCACGAATCGCTGGTCTCCAGTTTATTAGAGACGGGATTTTTAAACTGCTTGTACCCATATTTTGACTCCCTGAGTACGGGAACTGCTGGCATCCATTGCTATTACACTTTCTCCAGTGGATGTAGGATGGATTCTTTGTGGTATTCACCACTGTAAGGAATTATAGGACATGTGGACATGTGTTTTTGTAAGGAGGGGCTCCTAGAATGTTTGTTCAACTCCGCCTCGTATCTCTGTGAAGAACAGTATCACTACAAATGGGCCAGATATGTGTGTGACGTAGGTTTGTGTGTATTCTGTTGTTATGTTCTAGCCTCTTGGCTACCCAGAAGCATCAGTCACCTGTACAGATGATTCTGGGTACTCATCCACACCATGGAGAGGTGGGCCAGTCCGAGAAAACACGTTCTGTCTCAATACGGGACTCTGACCCACCTGATGTTGCCAAAAGGTAGGCCAGATTCCTCTAGTGGCCCACTGCAGAGGAGAGAGAGAAAAAAAAATTATTTTTCCCGTGGTGCAAAGAAAAAAAAAGAGTGATATACTGTAAAACGCGAAACAACAAAAAATAAAATAAATAATAATAATAATAAATAAATAAATAAATAAAAACAATGTGACAGCAACCGTGAAGAACGTAATAAGAAGAGGGAGGGAAAAAAAAAAACATGTGACAGCTACACTGAAGAAAGCGAAGAGAAAAGAAGAGATGGGAAGGGAAAAAAAATGCGATATTAGTGTAGAACGCGAAACAACAAAACAAAAAATAATAAATAGAAAAAAAAAATACAAAATAAAATTTAAAAAATAAATAATAAAATAAATAGAAAAAAATTAAAAATTCAAAATAAATAAATAAATAAAATTAAAAAACAAACAAACAATGTGATAGCAACCCTTAAGAACGCAAAAAGAAAAGAGGGGAAAAAACCCATGTGACAGCCGCACTGACTGTAGAACGCGAAGAGAAAAGAAGAGATGGGAAGAAATAAAAAATAAATAAATAAAGAGAGACTGTTTTCCGTCCTGCACACAGGCCGCAGAAACAAGCTCTACAGCCCATGTAGCAGGAGGGGGGGGAGATACATGGTCGGTTTCAATTCACTGCTATGTCATCGATGTTGGCCACTGGGGACCTGTTAATCCTTCGTCTGCGCTTAAAAACTTAAGCTGAGTGGGTTTGCAGTGCATTGAGGTTGCTAGGGTTCTGTAGGAAGAGCTCTAGATGCTCGCCAGAGATCAATGTACAGCTGACAAGGTTGTCTCAGATCCGCGTACGTAATGCACTCGAACAGTATGTGCCACCAGTTCTCTTTGGCTCCACAATGGCAGAGATCTGTTGGTTGGAGACCCAGATGGTGTAATTTTTCATTCATGGATCCGTGTCCGGTAATCAGGCATGACGTTTCTAGTGAAGGGGTAAACCAAGACTGTACAGATTTAGTAGCAGCGTAGGTTACATCAGGTAGGAATCTTCTTGTGACAATCCCCAGTGTTCAGTTGTCCCATCGAGTTTGCCAAATGTTGAAGAGCTCGTTGTAGCAACGGGTCATCTCAGCCTTGTGGTCAGCATTCAGGTTAACCTCAATGTCGAAGATCCTTGTTGGAATATTCTCGTAATTCGGAAGCACAACCCACGGAAGATGACATATAGATCGAGCAGAAGTGCTCCCGCGATGACCTGAATGGCAGGAGTGGAGACCGTTTTACACATTCGGCAGATTGCCATTAACATTGACCTCTGGATGGTTCCAAGCTTGTCTCGCATCTTTATAAGAGTTACCCGATGGAACCAGGCTCCGGCTGTATAGGTCACAATTGGTAAAAATACTGCTTTGTAATACAACCGCACGGACGTTTTGGAGAGTCCCCAATCATTTTTAGAGATGCATATGATGGTTCATGAGAATCTCTTAACTTTGTTTCTTAGATGAACAAGATGTGGAAGAAAGCTGAGTTGGTGGTCAATAATCACCCCAAGTACCTTGGTTTCGGTGACGATTGGCAGTTGAGCATTAAATATCTTTACCTGCGGTGGGCGCCTGAGATCCAGTCTATTCTTGAATAGCATTATTTTAGGTTTTGTTGGGTTGATATGGAACTTATTAAGTGCGGCCCAAGTTGAGAGATCGTCGAGGACCTGGTTTGCGTTTTCTTCGATGGCCTTCCGTGAATTCCCTGACACCACCACTGTGAGATCATCAGCGAAGGCCACAATTTTCGCATTCCTGAAGGTTCGGGAGAGCCAGTCTTGGAGGACTATATTCCAAATGAGGGGGTCCCAGGATTTACCCTTGGGGATAACCTCGATTTAAGGATCTGGTGACTTGCTGGAATTTTGACTTGAGAATAACTGCTCGGTCGGAAAAATGATTCTGGAAGAGGCTGTATAATTGCTGGGGGCAAGCGGCAGTTCGAAGGCGTGCAAAGGCACTGTCCCACCAGACTGTGTCGAAGTCTATGAAGATGGCCAATTCGAATTTTTCTTCATAACTTTCGATATGTAAGACCAAATCATGCATCTGTAGCAGGGAGACAACCCAGAGAGCCATGAGTCGCTCAAGGACCTTACCAAGGTTAGCCATCAGGGCAATAGGCCGGAAGCTGCGGGGGTCTGTTGGTGGTTTGTGAGGCTTCTTGATGAGGCAAAGAAGGGCTAACTTCCATTCTTTTGGGAAGCATCCTTCATCCAAGCATTTATTGAAGAGAAGGAGCAGATGGTGCGGCTGCAGTTTGTGAAAGCGGATGATGAAGATATATTCTATTCTGTAGTCAAGGCCCGGACACTTTTGAACATTAATGTTTTTAAGGACTGCTCCCAGTTCTTCTAGTGTAAATGGGTGGGCTTGCTCTTTTGCTATATAATTGCTGTTGACAGCTCTAATTGCTGAATGTTCTGGGTGATCCTCAGAGATGTCATCAGGTGGAAACAGTTTGTCTAGAATAAGGTTGGCAGAATCCTGCCAACACCTAGTTTCATGAGCGTCTACTGAAACAGTGTTGAATATTTCCAGGGAGAAGGTTTTCTCTCTCAAGATCTTATATGCCAGGCCCCATGGATTTGTACAGTTGGATTCTTTTACGAAATTTTCCCAAGTTTCTCTCTTTCTGGCTGCAATTGCCTTGGTATACTCATTCTTTTTGGCGATATAATCCCTATGAAAGCGTTCGACATCAGGAGCTGGCCAATCACGGTGTCGCTGGTAGTTCCTGCATGCAGTGTGGACTGACTTGCGAAGGTTGGTAAGTTCCCGGGTCCACCACGGGCAGATTGCTGGGCGGAACACCTTCTTCGAGGACCTGTATGAGGCTCTGAGTATGGAGTGCTGGATAAAGGTGGTCAAGTCCTCTGCATTTAGCGAGTCCATCTATGATGGGTCTGTATTTGGAAAGTCCAGTTCTATGCAACTATCATGCGCTTCCCAATTGACGTTTCTCGAAGAGAATCTGATGAAGTCAGTGCCCTTGCTCCGTTGTTGTTTCTCGGTGGAACCAAGTCAAGATGGAACAGTATGGCTCTATGGTCGCTAACAGTCAGATCCGGAGTTACCTCCCAGCAGCTGACTGACTGACGTAGGTCCTTTGTAGAGAGAGTTAAGTCAATATTAGATTCACCAGTGGAGCTAGAGTAAGTATATATATATACAGTATAGTGTATAGTGTGTTTGTGTCTAACGGCACCATTGTCTTGTGATACAGAACACTGTAAAGGCCAGAGATTTAAAAGTGTATGGATTTTGTAAGTGCAGTGTCGTGTATCGTTGTTCTTCTGGCCATTTAGCTGCTATACCCCTGCTGGGGCCCAACATTGTCCACACTATGCCTCGTGGAGGCAGACCAGGTACACCAGTATTTAGATATTTACTCTGGCAGGTCCTGCCACCTAATTTCCTGAGATTTCAGTGGCAAGGACCTAAAAAAAAAAAAATAAAATAATAATAATAAATAAAATAAAATTAAAAAAATAAATTATAAATTATTATTATTTTTTTAAATAATAAATAAATAAATAAATAATAATAAATACGATGAAAATTTAAAAAAAATAATAATTTAATAATATTGGGAAGCAGTCGCTGAAAGTTTGGGCCGAAAGGGGTTTTCGTATGCAGTTGAAATTTTGAAATTTTTTTAAAATTTTGACATTGTATGGGGCGTTCGCTGGTGTTTAGGCAGAGTAGAGGGGGGGGGGAGTCAGAAATATGGAGCCGATAGGGAAGGCGATCCCAGGTCAAAGTTTCAAATTTAGACTGTGTGGGGTTACGCTGTGAAAGTGAACAGAGTAGGGGAGAGACTGAACGCTTAGGGGAGGAAACAGGAAGTAAGGGGTCGATAGGGGAGGTTACCCCTGTGGTCAGTGGGGCAGACCCATGTCCCACCAGGAGGAAAAGGAGTGCGAGGAGGGGAAGCGACAGTGAAACCTGAGTAATTAGTGAACTGGTTAGGCTGGTTATGGATAATAAGATTTTGGCTGAGGACGAAGTCCTCAAGAAGCTGGCCACGACCATCGGTAACCGCACTGTGCCAGAAGGGAGATTTTGCATTCAAGTCAGATGCAACCAGGAGTTGTTTGGAGCCAATAAAATTCAGGGCAAATTCCAAAAAATTTAGTGTTTCATTGATGTTACCTGAGGGAGGGCTGTAGAGTGACATACAGATAGAATGATTGATCTGTATATGTAATCTGGATACAGGAGGAGAACTGATTGCAGAGGCCATGAACAACCAGGACATCGAGATCCCTATTTATGACTGCTATACATATTTTAGGGTCCACTGGGACAGGTTGAATGACTCGAGTGTGTATGGAAAAGCCAGTAATTTTAGAGGTTGGATGGGGTTGTATTCTTGCAGCATACGGCTCTTGAATCAGAACATCAATTGAATGCTCCTTCAGTGGCCGGACGTATTTCATCCGCAACTGTGCGGGACCTTTGCCCATTTATTTGCATCATTCGCAGGTATTTAGTTTAAGATACGGGGGCTCCTCTTAGGCTTCCAGGAAGAGTGGGCAGGACTGGAGCAGGGACACGACCGGTATTTCTTGTTGGTTTAGGCATCAGCGGTCCTTAGTCTTACGAGTTCCAGAACCCTTTGGTATTCTGGGCATAAAACATCGCGGAGATAATGGTTATGTGTTCGCCTGTTCCTTTTACAATTCACACAAGAGGGCTCTTCATCACGGTGGGAACATTCTCCTTAAACATGCCCACTCCTGGCACAATGCCCACAGAATGGGGATTTGTGGGAGCAGCGTTGGGAGGTATGCCCATAGCCCAGAATAGGAAACACCTTGTGACAATTGTAAACGAACGAAACCTGTGTGCGCTGCAACCAAGGAATATTCTTTCTGTAGAGCGGACGGTTTTATAAATCCGTGGGGAGAAGCTAATTACTTTGTGTTCTGTACAGCTGGATTTTGATTTTGTTGCAAACCTAAAAGTTGTCTCAGCCTTAACTTCCTCCCAGGAGAATCCACGGTCCAGTAGGTTTCTGTGGAACAGATCCTCAAGTAATTCATCGTTGGAACTGTGCTTTGGAACATCGTACACTACGATTGACGGATTTGACTTTTTAGGAGGAGCTATGACCACTCCTGCATTTGTGAGAGTACCACATGTGGCAATACGTGTTAGGTCTTCTTTTGTTGCGGTCTCTAGTAGGACTCCTTTGTTTCTAATGGGTCTCAGGGATTTCACTTTTAGATTCTTATAATCAGCTCTTATAGTGCTTTGCACCAGATCTTTGACGTCATTGCTAGTCTTGAGCTCCGAGGTATCACTTGCTCTCAACAGTAGTAGTAGATGCTACTGTTGAGAGCAAGTGATACCTCCAGAGCCCTTTGGTATTCTGGGCATAAAACATCGCGGAGATAATGGTTATGTGTTCGCCTGTTCCTTTTACAATTCACACAAGAGGGCTCTTCATCACGGTGGGAACATTCTCCTTAAACATGCCCACTCCTGGCACACTTTTTAGGCACACGAGAAGAAGCCACAGCCTTGGAAACTTTGATCAAGTTTCCAAGGCTGTGGCTTCTTCTCTGGATGGTGCATATGGAGAGTTTGTATCATGCCATGGGAAAGGGACTCCTGTCCCGACTTCACAGCAGCAGCATAGGAAGTGACACTCGCAGCAGGCCCAGGGGAGCACGGAGTCTCAATATAGTCAGGGTCAGCGTTAGTACAATTTTGGGGCCTGCCAATAGCATCAATGACCTTTTCCAGGACTACAGTTTTGAACCGAAGTTCTTCATTCATAGCTTTGAACCTCTCATTGTCAATGATGAGCTCAGTTGTAATTGACTCAAGGGTGGACCACAACTCCTGCACACAGTTACTTGCACTTCTTATGAAACGACTGGAGTCGTGGTTTAGGAATGCGATCAACTGCCTACGAAGTCGAAAGATTGTTTGGTGAAAGGTAGCTGGCTCTGAAGTGGGTCCACCTTCTGGGACACTAAGTGGAGGAGGTATCTCCAGTCTAGTAAAGGATTTTAACCCAGCTGTGATAGCGTTGGCAAGAGCTGTCGGTGTGATAGCTTGGGCAACGCTTTTAACCTCTATATGGGTGGAGACTTTTGCCCCAGTAGTAGGAGCAGCATCAGTGGATTCAGCAACAGGGCTTTGGTCAGGGGCCAATGCCAGTGGTTGCCCCTCATCTTGGGTCACTAACTCCGAGCAGAGGAGAGCAGCCCATGCCTCCATGGTCTCCTTAGTTTTCTTGTTGGCCTTCTTCTTTTTCTTTTCTTTTTTCATCGAAAGATATCCGCTCTTGAGCTGGGTCTTTGGCGGGATACTAGCTGGAGGGGGATTCTCCAGAACTGTTTCAGGCTCCTCCTCACTAGCAGAACTGGAACTTTCCGTCCCGCTCATGTCAGGTGGAGGGAGTGCAAAATGAAAACCAAAGCACAAGTGTAGCAATGAAATGCAACAATGACGAAAACCAGCAGCTTGTTGGGCTGGGGGTTGGGCTGTCTGAGGAGATAATTTTTAATTTGCACTTGAGGAGCAAGTTCGCAGCACAGTTGATAGGGGGCGCTGCGAATAGGCGCTGTTACGTTCAGAAGGTTTTGATCAAGTTTCCAAGGCACTAATTAACTATACTGATTGTGGAGACAAATTAATTCCACTCATTATACTGTATAACACATTATGAAATAAGGGGATTATAAATCTAAGCAAATAGGCAACAGCATAATTAAAATATAGGTTCATGGCAGTTCTCAAATCCAGGAATTCCAGCAACCAATCACAGGAGAAAGCACTGTTCACGTGACTTGTTTCCGGAAGAAGCAATGGCCGACTATTTGCTACTTAATTTATCGGTAACGTGTGGTAACAATATTAAGAACCCCATAGTCTTCTTGGTAGTGAGTAGAAATTATATAGAAATAATAACAATTTGCCCAGTGTTCCAAAAGTACAGTTACTTAAACTAACAAGCAGCAGGAACATATTAACTAACACTATAAAAATCAATACAAGACATACCATAGGCAGTACTACAGTGGGAGCGGCCATTACATACAAAAAACAACGAGATAGCATGTCTGTACAAAGCAAAATTAGAAAAACGTTAATAACTTCTCACTCCCCAAAAATTAACCACAAAAATACATTCACTAACTCACCAACTAATATGGAGTCGGCAACACTACTTTAAAATCGCTAATTCCAAAAGTAATCCAGAATTTGACCGAACTTTTGAGGAGCTTATACAAATACAACATAACTATATAATTCGCCGGCAGGGAAATGACAGGATTATAGGAGACTGCTGCACCCATAGGACTTGCGCTTATTCCTATGGGTGCTGGAAATATTACATTTAGTTTAGTACGTGTATAGTTGGACCCGCCTCCTCGTGGCATGGACGGGTACTGGGAAGCAGCCTTGCTTGTGATTACTGCTTCCTGGTAGCAAAGCGGCCAGAAACAGCTAAGCAACACAGCAACATACACACTACGCAAACATAACACTACACTCATTTCTGGCCATTGTACAGAGTCTTGTATATCATCACAGAGAACAAGGCGATGATGAACTAACGCTTAGGGGCCGCCTTGAGTAAGAAACAACACATGTCCACACAAATGCCAATATTTCATCTTTTCTTAATGGACTGTAACACTTACTGCATGTATGTTCTCAAGTTTTAAAAGAAAATTAAAATGCTTAAAACCGCTGTGCGTTTTAAACTTTTTTATTTTCATGAAAAAATCATTAATCATTAACTATATTGAAAATTACAAAAAAAAAAAAAAAAAAAATTCAGTCTCTTAATGAATCCCTTCCGTTTTCCAAATTTAAAAGCTCGTTAAATTGGCGAAATTTCAAACGCATTTGCACATATATTTCTGTGCTTATTATGAATACAGTATAAATATTATTAAACAATTTAAAAGCATATCCCATACTTTTATATATATATTTTTTTCGATACTATTAATTAATTCCATTTTCAGGTTTATTTAAATTTATTTTAAATTTGGCGCCTCTCACAGCGCGAGAAATTTCCTCTTCAGAGTAGCGGCCATTTTGAGAAAATATTAAGGTTCGTGTTATCGTCTTTGCTATGTAAAAATAATAAATCTTTCTAAAACACAGTCGACACTTTTTCGGTGCTATGCCACAGTTCAAACAAAAGCCTAAGAGTTGCACTTGGCAGGTTTTCGTGCACAATTTCTATATTAAAACAACAACTACAAAAAAAAAAAAAAAAAAAATCATTTCGGAAACTACTGCAGCAAAAAGTTGACTACATTTAACACCAATTTCCGCGATTTTTTCAGAAGGGATTAGAATAATTGTTTACTTTCCCACTAAATTTATTAAATAGGTAAAAATCAGCAATTTAATAGAAATATGCCCAGAAAACATAACAATGATATGGAGATCGCATAATGGGAGCAGTGAATTTGTACGCCAGTGATGCACAGGAACTGTTGCTGTAGGTAGTAGCTTCAATAGTCTTGGCACCGGAAAAGTAAAAGCGCAGTGACCATCCAATTAGAATGAGTTTGTTCAGTAGTCCATTCGCTCGAAAAGGGGTGATCACGTTACTCAAACGATATGAGTCATTCTGAATCATCTCTACAAGTTTCATCGGCTTACATTTTTTTTTTTTTTTTTATCAGATCAAGGGATGGGATATCCAATTTATTTCAATCCTACCGAATATTTTGATCGTCTTTCAATGGTGGATAACAATTGTTACGATCATTGAAAGACGATCAATATATTCGATTTTTAATATATTTATGATTTAAACGTACGTTAAAACATCCCTGGACTATAAAAGAATGAGGTAACTCAATGAGTAATGCACTCTATATGTGTGTGTTCCATCCTTTCTGCTCCGATAATGAGACCAACAAAGGAAAGAAAATGGAACACATCTATTTCATTGCTGTGTTCCACGTGCACCTACAGAAAGTCTATGTAATGGATGTGCTTGTAAAACGCAAAAGAAACACATTTCTTTCTTTCTTTCCCCCACCTCAATAACAACGAGCGCATCACCTAATAAATCAGAAGACCGCATGAAGTGCCACGCCCGGAAGAGGCAAAGACCGTCATCAGTCACCCAGACAGGCATCAGTTCTGAACTCATCTCGTTCTCTGTCTGAATTTTGCAGAAGTGCCTACTTACAGGAAGAAATAGCTTATAGAACTCTGAAGAATCATCTAATACTGTATGTATCTTACAAGGAAATAAAGGAAAAGAAGCGGTGAAAGGCAATGACCCCCTCTCCCTCAAGAGAAGGCGCCAATAACAAAATTGTACAATAAATGAATTGTGTGGTCTATTTTGCTAAGTAGATTTATTTAAAGGATTACGGAGATTTATTAGGCACTATTATCACTTTTTAACTCTTTGAATATGGAAGGGATTAACCTTATTCACGTGGCAGTTATAAAAGGAAACTAATTTTATTGACATGTTTTTAAAAATTCATGTCGAATTAAAATATGATACCAGACACCAGCTCTCCTTCATATCGATTATTGGTGTTATCAAGTTTACAAAGCTTTTCGTGGTCTTCTGAAGTAGGGACAACGTCAATTCCCCAAAAAGCTACGTGACTTTTTTTTTTATGAATTGGTGAGATCGAAGTTATTGATTACATTCGCTTTCTTTTTTTTTTTTTTTTTTGTTTTTTTTTGTTATTCATTTCTCTCAATTTTGGCAATAAAATAATTAAAGATATATTTATAATACGTCAAAAAAAAAAATTATAACCCTGCTTTATAAAACGTTCTCTCTCTCTATCATGTTTGGATTTATTATTTATGGGCAGAACAGATTTATTATTTATGCGCATTTTGTTTCAGCGCACGTTATGTATGAATGATTGAATTCAAGCAATCTAATAATTGCTCACGCGAGCGAGGCTCTTTTCTCGTGACTGTTATTCGTGAAATAATTTATCATTGACAGGATATTCTTTTAGGAAAACATTCTATTCAGATATTGATGTAGTGATTGTGCAGATATTTGTCATTTAAATAAACAAAAAAATTCAATATGGATTCCGCATAAAATATGATACTTGCAATGAAACATTGGTTTGGCACCCACTAAAACAAGCGAACAGATGGAATTTGATATTAGGATAAAGTGGAGAGTACTGGCGTTGTGCCACCCTTTGGTAAATTGTCAAAATTTCTGTAAGTATCTGATCCTTTTATTATTATTATTTTTAAAGTCTTTATCATTTCTAAAATGCATTCGCAAATATGTAAATTGCTTATCAGCTTCACTATGTCCGTCCTTTCGCCCACATGTAATAAATTCAACTCCCAATTAACGGATTTTCATTTAATTTTATAAATATAAATATTAATCTCATTACTTAATTTTATTATTATTCTGTGAAATTATCAACGATTCCTTCCAACCAATTGATGGTGGTTCTCAGGAAGCAATCCTACGTTTACCCACCAATTAATTTAAAAGAAAAGAAACCTTACAGATGTTCTCTTCTCGTGTTCGACAGTAATATACACCCGTGAAGAGTCCACGAGCAGACTTAGCCACTACCACTACGATACCAGAATGGTAGTCTTAATAATCCTCCTATTTCCAGGAGTATCTGTAATCCCTACAAGAGAAAATCGGATTCCGAGGTGTAAACAAACAGAAATTCGATTTGCTGTGTTTCAAAACGTGGGTTTTACACGTCTCAGGAAAGATAGTAAGTCTGCCTTTAGTCTCTGGAATCTGAAGGGCTAGAAGAATAATGGTAGTCTTGCGAAAACCTCAAAAAAGACGAGGAAGTTAAAAAAAATGACGAAGGAAACAGTAAAGCACTTAAGATGTTTTTTTAGGAGTTTCGATTCAGATATATGTCTTTGCTATATTCCCTTGGATACGGCAGCTTTTTGTTTAAGATGATGCGGAGCGTTTTACAATATTTCTCCAATTTTTTTTTTTGCACTTTCTTATCGATATGAGAACCATTTTAAAATTCTGAAGGACTGATCAATAGTAATTACTTTCCGTGTAACTGTATGATTTTTAGTGGAATTTTGAAGTCGATAAGTCAATTTTGGATACGCTGCCTCTCTAAAATAGGATGGCAGAACAGTGTCAAGGTGAACGATTACAACACTTCTCCATAACCACAAACGCATGCGTGGGAAAACAGTGAAATGGCGGTGCTAAACTTCAAGTAAGCATCTCATTGAACATTCATGGCATGCATATATAACATTAATATTCGCATCAAATGGTTTTACTCGGTGTGGGGAGAAGGAAGTAAGGATGGCTGACAGACAGGATCCCGAAGATATGCGGAATAAATGTCAGTGGATGATTTTTCTCAGTAAACTGGAAACGGATGAGCAGAAGAAAAAAAGATCCTGAAGAATAAAAACTAAACCATCCGATGACTGCACAGAAAGTATGTATTACTTTTTTAAGATGGCTTTTTTAAGGAAATATGGAATCATGCATGGGAGATGACACAGGACTAAATTCCGAACATCATAAAATATTTCTTGAATAATCTTGAAATTAACAAAGTTAAATAACTATCTCGTTTATGTCATTTTAGATTCTTTCTCTAAGACTGTTAAGGAAGTTCCATTCAAAAGGTTAAAGAACTGCCTCCATTTCGAACTCGGGTGACCGCCAAATGTGGTAATATTCTTCATCTTGTAAATTCCTCTGGCTGGCCGTAATGTGCCTATCCAGGAGTATAAACAGAAACGCGAAATTATTAAATACAATAATTTTAATCAGTAATACTTGTTTTGTTTTTTTGTTAGTTGTTGGCGCATCGGCTTCTGTGGCCATAATGCACCTCCCAAGGTTTTTGCACTACTCTGATCCGAACCCGAGGCAGGATTCGTACCCGCAACCTTTGGGTTGCCAGAGAGGCACTTTACCCACCCGGCTAGCCAGGTCGGTCAGTAATACTTGATGTTGCCACTGTAAAGGCGCTTAGATTTATAACGCTACTTTGTGCTCACTGTCTTCCGTTATCTTTCATAAGAATAAACATTTCACGTGTCGAAATTAACTTAATAAAATGTTTATAATGGAATATAAGTCTAAAAGTGTAACAAAATCGTTGATTTTGTTACATTTCGCTTTCCCTCTTATATGTATCCTCCCCGCTGCAGGGAATGCGCATCAAGATGACATCTTCCTAGAAACTTTCGAAACAAGATAGATCTGATGTTACCAAGGAAACGTGGGCCCGCTTTTACACTAACAAGACGCATGCGCACTCAGAGCGGTTTCATCTGAGGTGTACTTACCTTTACTTCCTTACATACTTTAAGCTTGAAGTGGCTTATTATACGTCAGATCATTAGCTTAAATATGCATTTTTATCAACCAGTGATTTAATAAGCAGAAAGAGAAATTCCACCACGTACAAAAGCATCCCTGCCGTAAGCAGCAACACTGATGGAAGAAATTCTTTCTTTTCAAACACATTCGGTAAAATATCTGTCCGTATCTTCCTTTTCCACGCCGTCAGAATCGTAATAGGAAAGTAAACTTTTGTCACGTGGCTATATTCGAGACTTTATTCATCATCTTCACTTCTATTGTCGGAGAAGATCGCGCAGTGTAAGCACGTTCGACAAATAATTTCCACGCGAGAGAATTTGAATGTGTCTCTCGAGAAAGTTGGGAAAAAATAATAAAAAATTGGAATGGACAAAAAAATATTATCTCTCCAAAGCTATACTGCGTGTATATAAAATGAAGCGACCGCTGTGGTCACAGAAGATTATTTCTTTCATGCCAGTCATGCAATGCATTATTCATGAAAGGACCAAATGCGATGTCCTCAGGTATTATGGAAGTTGCGGACTTTAAAAACTTGTTACATCTCTCATAAATCTGAGCAGCTGGATTTTAATTATCTACGTTTCAGCTCAAGTAGGCTCACTCAACATATATATATTGATTTATTTACTTACAATAACCTAAAAGAAATAATTTAGAAGCCACTGAGGAGGCTAGCTATAAAATGGAGAAGGCGAAATAGTTTAACTGCAAACCACACTGCCTAAATATATCTATATTTGTATATACGTATACACTATATTACCAAAAGTATTTGGACACCTGAGATTTGGGGGGGAAAAAAGAGCCACACTCGCCATACGCATGAGAATAAGCATAAAAACAACTTCTGGAAGAGAACAGATGGGCAAAATACAGTAGATGAGTCGAGACACTGAGTTTTGCGAATTCAAAAGAGGAGTTATCATAAGTTGCCCAATTAGCATTTAATACTTTCGTGCTATTGCAGAAAAATTGCAACGCCCCGGATCAACAGTGGCCGACGTCAACAAGAAACGTCTTAGTGATACTACAGTCAATATTGCTAATATACAACTGGCGGAAAGACAGGGAGTAGTTCGTTGATCCAGCAGTATTCATCGAATTCCTTGAGCCAGAAGTTCGGAGAGGTCTACACTTCCTGCGGCCCCTCAATGAATTCCTGGTTCAGGGAGAGGCCACAGGAACTGAGGCCGGCCTGAAGGACGATATGTAGGGAGCTGCATGACGGATTTCGAGGAAGATTTGCAGCATACGAACCAAACAGCAGAGCGTTGACTTGCCTGGTGCACAGCCAGTAGTATTTATCGAATTCCATGAATCAGGAGTTCAGAGAGGTTGTTGTAGTGGGGTTTTTGGAGCATCGGCGACTAAGGCCATATTGCTCCGTGTATACTATCTGTAAATTGCGAGTGTTCTGAGGTCGATTTTCTGTTTGATGGACGAAAAATCCGAGTTTACACCATGCCATCCAAGCCTGAGACCGACTAACTCAGCCACATTGTGAAAAGGCCCATAAAAATGCCTCACATCATCTACGGGACTCAAACTCAGATCTTTTCCACCTGGTGTTGGGAGGATGGCGATCCTGACAACTGTGGTACCCACGAGATCCTGTTCAGAGAAGTCACATTCCCTGTGGCCTCAGGGAATTCTTGGTTAAAGAGGGCCACAAGAATTGACAGTATAAGTACGATATGCATGAAGCTGCATGACATCGTATTTCACGGAAGACCTGCAGCATACGAACCAAACAGCACAGTGTCGACTTGCCTGGTGCACAACCCATCCTAATTAGTCATTTTCATGTTGTAAAGCTCTGTTATGGAGTGATCCATCAGGGTACACTTCGCCAATCTGACAGCCCTATTTGGGTCTGGCGGACGCTCAGAAAACGTTACCAGAGCATGTCCTACAAATGTTTGGAAGATATGATATCTCTGTCCAGGGTTCTTTCTCGTGATTTGGGCTAGGACCATCGGTTATCGTTTCTGGAACAATGAATACTATACAGTACACTAATTCCAAGCGTTCTTCCAAAGCTATGTCAGAACTTTGGGGAGGGGCCTTTTTCTGTTTCAGCATGACAGCGCACCATATCATACTGCACAAGCTATAGTGACTTAGAGTTAAGACATCGACATTCAAAAGCTTCACTACCCTGCCCAGAGCTCGACCTTAACTCTGAACACATTTGGGGTGAACTGGAATATCGGCTTCAGGACAACACGCCTGCAATTAATATCCGAATTAACCAGTGTGTTGAAGGAGCGATGGTCAAAATACTGCCTTCCTGTTATTAAAATATTTCGGAGTTTATCGACGAGGATGAAGTAATTTTTCACCTTCAATTCTTTGCATTTCCTAAGAAATTCAAATCAAGTTTTTCTTCTAATATTTCAACATTCGTGATTGAAGTACTTAGATGTCCTTTCATTGTTTGGCTTCGTGAAGTACCACGATATCCTTTCGTGTTTGGTGTCAAAAAGAAGAAATAAAACAGCGAAAAAGAAATTGATACATTTAAATAAATATAAAGAAAATTCACCTTAAGGCCTTGTCTGATACTGGGTTGACACATTTAAAAGGATAACAGTGTATAAGTTTTTTTGTCTTTCTTTCTGATATAAGCTGTCGAATGCATTACTAAAATCAAAACATTCAAGCAACTACTCGTTCTTATGACATACAATTGGATAATGCGTATTAGAGACAGCAATGCGTGTATCCCTCAGGTAGAACGAGAGCATCATATCTGCTGCTGAAAACATCTTTCTTCGCGTTTTCTATTGGAAGAAAGAAGCTTTCAGAGTAACTGCGAGGGACTCTCTCTCGGAACTCAAGCAGTTTGACGGAAACGCTTCAGGGATGTCGTGCGTATAAATCAGATATTCCGATGTGTTGGCGAAGTGAGCAAAACATACAGTAAATGCAGCAGAGAAAGAGGTTTGCGAACCAGTGAAAACAAAGCCAATGGGTCAGTTTGTAACGCAAGCAGTTATGACTTTATGATTTTCCACATTTATCGAATATCTATTAAAACAAATACGTTATACATATAAAACGTAACCCAAATTCGAACTGTAAAAATAAAACTTTTCTAGGGTTGTCCTTGGTCGATGGAATCTAGTGTGCTGTGGATGGATCTAAGTTAATTCTCAACAACGACCACCAGCGATTTTCATGAATAATACAAAAAAGTAACTGAAGAGAAACTCAGAACAAAGGAGTTGCTGAAAGGATGATAACAGAATATCAGGAGACAGCCATGCGAATCAAAATGTTAAAAGTGAATGAGGAAACAGCAAGTTTTTTAATTTTTTTTTTCTTCCTCAGGATGGCCAATCGAAATAGAAATAGTCAGGATACCCTAGAATCTCCCTTCCCTCCTCACACGTACATACCTCATATGCACTGATCATTTGAAAGGGTTGTAGGCTAGGCGAGAGTTATTCAGGACGCCAATTGAAGATTTTCCTGAATCAATCATAGCGCCATCTTACATTCTCCATTTTGTATTTAATAATAATTATAGCGCGATTTCTACAGCTGACATTAGTTTAGTATTGTACTTTTTCTCAGACAAATCATAAGTTACGAGGTAAAGATTTATTTTAAGAAAAGATAATTATTAGATAAAAGATACAAAATTTATGAAATCTGCGATGGCGAAATGAGGTATAGCAAACAATTTCATTAAATTATCCTCACAGGGAACTGCAACAAAGGCAGAGAGGTGAGTGTCCTAATTCAAAGTGATGCACCTTAAAGGCACCAGAAACTACCCCTCATCCAGTGGCCGACCATTTTTAGCAAAATAACAGCAGGCATTTCACATAAGACACCCTAATTTAAAAAAAAAAAAAAAAAAGTCACTCAGAAGATCACTGGCACTCGAGACCCAACACCAAAGGGAGCCTGGCACCAGAGTGAACCACGCACACCACCCCTGAAAGGTTGTCGACACCTGATCGAGAGGTAGGCGGTTAGAAAAAGGGCGTTCTGCATTTAACTATTGAAGGGTATTCTTAGTAAATCTCAGCTTCTTATCAAAACTTCCTAGGAACAAGAAGAGAACGGACATCTGAACGGACATCCGAACTTAGACACGTCCCCAGAGGTTTTAAGAAGAATAATGCTAAACTCCTAATGTCAGAAGTACACTCTCGAGCTGTTAATTGATCATTATTATAAGTAAAAAATAATGTCCCTGTCCTACATTGAATACACTGATTTTTAATTAGGATAAATAAAACAGGGCTATCATGCCCAATGAATTCTACATTTTTGGGTTCAATTATTTTAGCTAATTTAAAGATTTTAACTTTTATACGCCGCAATCATTTTAATAGGTTTAATGATTTTATTATTAGACAAGATGTTTTCTGACTCTCAGGGTTATGTGGTAGTGGTGGTTTGATGTGTTGGTGGTCGGGTTGGGAGATCTTGACTACTGATCGCGGATACGTCGCACCATTCATATGTCTGTGAGGGAAAGAAACCATTGAGTAATATTTTTAAGTCCGATTGAATTTAGGAGTGGGTTGTAAAGTGTAAAATTCAAATTATTATATTAGAGCCACCCGTAATTTCTTAAGTGTGTTCTCTGGTTGATTTGCCTGTTTTGCGGTGCGAAAAAGCCCCAGTTTCTGGGGGGGAACGCCTGAGACCGACTAACTCAGCCAGGGAGTGAAAAAAGCCAATTAAAGTTCCTAGCGTCATCGACGGGATTCGCACCCGGGCCTTTTCCACGCGGTGTGGGGAAGACGGTGACGATACCACTGTGCTACCCGCGCAGACTATAAAGTGTAAAGGAGGATGTTGTAGTGAAGCATTCTACAAAAAAGCAGTGAGGTAAATTCCTCTTTATTTCTATATATACTGATTTTTAATGAGCAGCCAATCGAGTGGCTAGCGCGGTGGTGTAGTAGTATAGCGTTTGAGTTAACCATGGCTCAAGCCGACATGACTGCTAAACACAGCTCATGTAAAAAATTTATTGTTAAAGTGACTAACTCTAAACTCCTCTGACTTACGTTGTCGTGCCGGAGTATAAGAGAAGACAGACTGAACCTTATTACAATTTTACTTATACAATCGAATCATTTAATATTCCTGAAATCTCGCTGTGAAGGGAGTTTTTACTTATTCTTTGTCGAGTGACCAACGCAAAAGTACAATAGTACATGCTTTGAGTTTATGGTGGTTTTTTTGATTGATTATTAAAATACAGTTAATAACATTCTTATCAAAATGACTATTTTTAGACTACTCTGATCTATGTGGTCGTGCTGAGATATAAATTCAAATAATTATTACGTTCAACGGTACCAAAGATTATTGCTCATATCGTTACTCATACATGTGTTCAAGGGGCAATTTGCATATTTTAAGGTCTGAAAAATCCTGATCAACTTACGAGGAAAAATCCCTCCACCTGAGATCCTGCTAATTATTTCTGTGATAGATACACTATCATACACGCCTTTCCAAAAGAGTGGCATATGAAGATGTATCTTGTGTCAACTAAGCTGATAAGGATAGAACAGAGCTATCAATTTAAAGATTTTTTCTGGCAACCTTAAGCAAAGGCCTGATATTGCCTTGAGGGAGATGTCCTCTCTCCAGTCATATTCACTGCAGTTCTTGTGACGGTTGGTCAAGTAGGCAGGTTACTTAAAGGCTCTCACCATAATTTCCTTTTCTGATGACCAGGAGAGTTTAAATACAGTATTACTATACTCGTAAATTAAAAACTACAGGCACTTTGTGGAATATTTAACCCTTTCAAACTGTTGATAAATCCCAGAAAATAAATTCAAATCGTCTTTTCACAGAAGTATAATCCATCCAAAATTCAGTCGTGTATTGGAGACTTACTGCTTATACCTAAAGTGCTCTCTGAAATCAACCTGGGAATTCGATTGTATCAAAACACTTCTTTCGCTGGTGCTATCGACCCCTTTCGGTCTCTGCATGCGAATTGCCTCTCCTATGCCGACGACCTGAAGATGTTCATTCCTCCGGTGACAATCTAAATGCCAAAAATATCTCTAAGAATGCCTCTATACAACTCGAAGACTTAGCCTTCAACCTCAATAACTCTGGTCTGCCCTTAACCCCAACAAGACTACTCAAATTTGCTTCAATATGAAAAGACTGAAGACAGACATTAGTGTCACGCTAAATGGGCATCGGTTCCGAGAGTGCGACATAGTACATAGTGTTTAGGGTCAAGCGTGGTCTCTCACAGTTCTGCTAGAGACATATAGACATGTATAGTATATTAAGTACGGCGGCTCCGGAACGTTAGTTCAACTCGCCCTGGAACTTTGTGATGATACAGAAACTCTGTAAAAGGCCAAAAATAGTGTAATGTTACGTTTGTGCATTGCTGTGTTGTTTAGTTGTTTCTGGCCTCTTTGTCACCAAGAAGGCGATCACCTGGAAAGACTGTCCAATGGCCGTCTACACCACTTGGAAGTGGGCCACAACTAAGTGTATCCCTAACCACCTAACCAGACAAAGATTGCAGGAGCCCACCAGGGAGGTGGGCCCCTGCAATCTTTGTCTATCCTAGGAAGGACGAAAACCCCACCTACTGGAAGTAGTGCTATAGCAGTGGGTGCCAGCAAATCCCGTACACACAACTGCCCAAACTAGGGTACCAACAAAAAAAAAAAAAAAAAAAAAAAGGAAAAGAAAATAAATAAATAATAGAAAAAGGGGAAAAGAAATAAACAGAAAATAAAAGAAGAACAGAAAAAAATAATTAAAAAAAAAAGAATAGAAGATGAGAGTAGCAGTGCATTTTTAAATGGTTTAGATTTAAACAAAGATGCTCTAACGCAGATGAAGTCAGTTCTAGAGATACTGATAGACGTTGCTAAAGTTGAGTTGATTTCTTGTTGTTCTTGTTGTTATGAGATGATGATGATATACACGAGAAAAGTTGCTTTCTTTTGGTAAAAACAGCAGAGATGAATTGCTGAGAACGACAGAGAATTTCAGTCAGTGCCACTTCATTTCCTTCAGAAAAATTTCTGACAGCAGTTTGTAGTGTAGATCTGTCGTCATGGTACATGTTGCAGCGATACATTGTGCATCTAGGTTTCCTCAGCACCACACAAGCGGAGGTTAGTGTCAAAGAGGCCAAACTGAAATAGTGTGGAGTTGATCGATGGGCCGTACCCAGTAAGTATATATGACGTTGTTAAATTGGGAGAAAACCATTTGCGAACGTTCTTGTTGAGACGGAAGGTAACTATATATATAATCTTTATTGTATACAAACGTGGTATATACAACAGACCCTTCACAGCAGCAATGCCAGGGGTTTTACATTGGTTGGTGGACAATAGCCTTGGGGAGACGGGGCCCACATCGAAGTTTGGGCTCATCCCCCAGAGCCAACAATAAAATAGAATCAGTGTCAGATTATTTACAGGATATATGCTTTTGACAGTATTTACAATGAATTAATAAAGATATTCATATTTATATTTATATTATATTTATATTAATATTTATATTCATAAAGATATTCTTGAATTTATTTACAACACATTCATAAAGACATTGTGCTTTGAACATTATTTACAATATATTGGGCATTATTATGCTGCCCTTATCAATGTGCACTTTGCCTGGCCAATGTCAGGCTCTTAAGGATCTGTCTTCGGTACCTCCGATCCTTCGCAAACCTACAGAAGTCGCTGTCAATTTAATGGATTGTGGCGAGCATCTCCCTGGGGAGAAAGCGGTCACTGAGCGCTAGTCTGTTATAGTGAGCTGTGAGCGTGGGAGCTGACCGCAGTCCGAGTAGAGGAATCCTCCAGCCACACAGTTCCCAGATGCTTGGCTCCGAGCCCATTCCGGTTGTCATCTTGACAGTGAGAACAAGGCGTTTTTCAAATACAAGATCTGGAAGTCGGACAAAATTAAGTGACATCGCCATCGCAGTTGTCCTTTGCTGGGGTGGACGACGATGTTTTTGCGTGATCCAGCGAAGGAGTCAGTATTCGGCGGAGTACACGCGCTTGATGTTGGTAGGGGCCGCGGACCCCCAAATTTCCGAGGCATACAATACGACGGAGCATACTGAGGTGTATATGTACCGTCGAGTCACATCCAGATCCCTAACGTGGAGCAGTTGCTGTTTTGTGGTCCAGCGCATTTGACAGAATTTTACTATGAGCTTGTCAATGGGGGTTGAAGCTCAGTTTATAGTCGAAGACGACTCCCAAGTCCGTATGCATCTTGACCACTGGGAAGGGAATGCCGTCTAGAGAAGCTTGGATTTCAGTGGGTTTGCGCTTCAGAGAAAAGACAATTTGCTGATTTGGCAGGGTTAACGAGGAGGCCAAATTGATGGAGATAGGATCCTAAGTTGTGTAACTTTTCACAGATCTTTTTATTGATGTTTGAGAGATGTTCGCCGGGGTTGATCTGAGTATATATCTTAATATCATCGGCATAGTACAGTATGTCTTCTCTCTGTTGCACAAACGGAATAATAACTGCAGTGAATAATGCTCCGGAGAGGACTACGCCTTGGGGAACTCCCGCAGTGATCTTTCTCCAGATTGTGTGTTGATCCGCTTTAAGAAGAATGGTTCTGTCAGAGAGCAGGGTTGTGATAAACCACAACATGTCACCTTTTATGTAGAAGTTTTCTAGGAGGTGAACAAGTGAGGGGATACTGATGGAGTCGAAGGCAGCTTCCAGGTCGATGTAGGTGACGGCAAGCTCTGCTTTAGCTTCTAGTGCACTGAGAATGGTGTTGGTTATAGATGTTATATTGGTAACTGTGGATTTTCCTGGAATGGCATAGTGATTCTGTGGAGGTTTGAGAAGCATGGTTTGATTGGTGATGGTGGAAAGTAATGTCTTCTCCATGAGCTTCAAGAGGCTGGAAGAATGAGAGATTGGCCTGAACTGTTTAATGAGGGTTGCAGATTGGCATTTAGGGCGTGGCCTCATAGTATATCTGTTCCAGAGAGGGGGAAAGTAGCGCTGCGTTAAGACACGGTTAAAAATTGATAGTAGAGGATCGATGATAAACGAGCTAAGACATTTAATCATGAATTGTGGCACAAGATCGGAGCCTGCAGTTGCCGTGGGTGGCAATCCATTTATAGCAGTTATAAGCTGCTTCCTCTGGTAATGCGAACAGTGGCGAGCATATCAGTAGAAACGTTGTTGATGGGTAAGTTGCCTAGGTGCATCGGGGCCACAGTGTTTGAAAACCGTGCAATGTGGTCCATTCACAGTCCAAGGATGGACACAGTTCAAAAGTTTGTGAGTTGCGTCCAGAAATAATGGTTAATATGTATAATAAGTGTTTATTGAAAGGAGTTTTTCTAGGATTTTGGAAAATTGCTTTGTTAAAATTATTACAAAAACCTGGCAAATTGTTTACTGATCCTAGGGGTTATAGACCCATTTCTTTGTTAGCAAATTTGGGCAAAATATTGGAAAGATTGTTGTTGTTAAGGCTAGAGAAATTGTTCAACGAAGAAAATCTTCATTTTAAATATCAGTATGGTTTTAAGAGAAATAGTTCAACAGAGGATGCCCTACGCGATTTGATTAATTTTAGTGTAAATTCTGGTGAGAAATATGTGTTAGCATTATTTATAGATTTCGAAGGAGCATTTGATACTGTATGGTATCAAAGTGTTCTTTTTTCATTAAGAGAATTAAATTGTCCCGATTTGTTATACCAAATTATTAAAAGTTATTTAATGAATAGGCAGATTATTATAAGATCCCAACATCTACATTTAATAGAATTATTGATCGCGGTTGTCCACAGGGATCTGTGTTGGGTCCTATTTTATGGAATCTGGTCTTAAACCAGTGGTTAAGTAAAACAATCCCTAATTGTTATAAGGTGGCTTATGCTGATGATTTGGTTTTGTGCGCGACAGGAAGATCTAGAGCAGTATTAGAAAGTAGAATGGAGGTTATTGTTCAGGATTTGACTGATTGTGCTACATTAAATAAACTAAAAATTTCATCTACTAAAACTGTCACGATGTTATTAAAAGGAAAATTAGACTACAACAGACCACCTCGATTATTAGTAAACAGTAAACAAATAAATTCCTCTTGTTTCCCAGGTAAAATATTTAGGGGTTATCTTGGATGATAAGTTATTATTTTCACAACATTTGAATTATTTAAGTAGGAAAATAAAAAAAAATTACACTGCTTCTATAGTTAGGGTTACCAGAAAAGATTGGGGGTTAGGTAAACGCATTTTGTATCTATATTATAAAGCTATTTTTATTCCGATTGTGTCGTATGCTGCATCAATTTAGTATGTTCGTACTGTCAATGTAAAATTTAAACAAAAACTATTATCAATATAAAGAATAATGTTAACTATTTTGGGTGTTTGTAAGACCGTTTCGACTAATGCTCTACAGGTGATTGCGGGGGTATTGCCTTTGGATTTAGCAGTCGTGTATAGAGCTTTTTGTTATTTTATACGTAAAGGAATACAAACTACATTTATGGGGATTACTAATGAAGTTTCTTCTGCAATCAGCAAACAGAAAAATGAAATTTTGGTGAAATTAATTAAATTATGGCAGAACCGTTGGGATTCCAGTAGTACTGGTAGAGTAACTTATTTATTTATACCTAGTGTCGAATTTAATTTTAATAACAAATTGCATTACTGGTTTTATCCAAGTATGGAATGCTCATATTTGATTAGGGGCATGGTTCCTTAAAAAGTAAGTTGCATCAATTTGGTTTAGTGGAATATCCTTACTGTGTTTGTGGAAGGTTGGAAACATGGGATCATATCTTATATGAATGCAATTTGTATGATGAATTTAGATTAGACTTATTTAATTTGGTACCTAATTTTATTAGGGGTTCTGAATTAATTTGGTTGTCTAATGAAAGGAATTTTGTAGAATTTCAACGGTTTTGCAGGTTGACATTTAATAAAAGGAGTATATCTGTGGTTACTAATACTGACTAAAGACCTGTACTTTTTTTTTTTTTTTTTTCCTCTCCTTCTCTGGATGGATAGGCATGGATAGGCGGGGAAAAAACTTTTTTTTTTTTTTTTTTTTTTTTGCAGGCTTTGTGGAATGACCATGAGGCGGGATTGTTGCAGTCACTAGTAAGAAGTATTCTCCTAGTTGGTGCATGTTTTTTTTTTTTTTTTTTTGCTGGCTCTTGAGTGTGGGCATCCCAGGACCGGGACTGCTGGCGCCCACCAGTCTTGCACCCTTACTGGTGGGTGCGGGATTTAGGTGCAATATGCACCGCCAGAGTTAGTAGACCCAGGTTTAATTCCTCGTGCCAGGGATGGGCACCAGGTGGTAATTGCCCAATGGACTATCACCTGGTGGCAGAGTACCCTGTTTCACTTATAACACATTATACACACGTGTACACACACTTACACTAACAGGCCATTATGAGAACATGGTATTATATGATAAATTGGTGGAGATGGATGTATGTCCGGGTGCCACCCTTCGACAGTTAAATACATTCATACATACATCCACAGTTCAAGGTCCAGTGTTTTAGGAATTCCTGTGTGATGAGAGTCATAAAACGATTTGCCTTTTCGTAGGGTTGCATTTAATGCTTTTTAATTGCAAATAATTTCTGGCGGTTGAAAACTGCCTGGGCTCTGGAGAAGGCAATACGATCTTGTATTGCCTTCTTGCATATTTTGTTTTTCTTGAAAGCTGTTGTTCAATGCTGGTGTCCACCAAGCTCTCGAACGGGGAGTGATGCAGACAGTCTTTGTAGCACCATAACTTGCAATGGTTCGAATCCATCTGGCCATGAGATCCACAGCTAGCTCGAGATCACAATTATTGAGAGCCTCCCAAGGTATCGAGGATGCAGCTTCGAGACATCATGGTGGATCAATGAATTTGGGTGCTGTGATGTCTTTTTTCTTTTTTGGGCCTTGGATATCAAAGTTAGGTGCGGCTAAGTGCAGGAGTATGGCAATGGGTTCGTGATCGGATTGTTCGTGATCGATTCTCTTCAGCACCATGCGAGGTCGCATGGTGCTGAAGAGAATATCAGATCCAAGAGATTAGATCCTATCCTGGGGTGGCAATTAAGCAGGCCGATACCCAATGAATCCATACTGCTAATGAGTTTCCTACTACGATGTGTGAGAGTAGGTGGAAGATTGAAATCTCAACAAATAATGTGCTTAGCAGAGGCGTGGAGGTGATTTACCAGCCAGTGGATCACATCTTCAATGATGTCACTGTTTGGGCCTGGTGGAATGTATACTGTTACTATGTCTATCAGGTTGGCATTTAGCTTGAGGGATACCATAGCAGCTTCAAATGCAAGGGATTGGATTACCACAGAATGTGCCAATGAGAAGATAGCAGTATTATAGAATATTGCGACTCCCCCCCCCCCTCTACGATCCTCTCTGGAGAAACAGAGCATCTGGTACCCAGCCTGAGGAGCACAGGCAAGGGAGTCCCGCCCATTCCCAAGCCACGTTTCGGCAATGCAGAGAATATCAAAGGTTTTAGAGAGGAGAAGCTGTTCGACAATGTCTAGCTTGTTACACATACTCCTTGCATTTTGATAAACAATTTGAATGGTAGTAGCCATAGTAACTGGAGTTCGTACAGGTGGCAAGTCTCTTTTTAAGGTTCGCACTGGTCTACTGTGCAACTACAGGTACAAAAGAGCGGGTGACTTGACCAGTAGTACTGGAATCCCATCGTTGCCACACACATTGGCAAGTTCATTCCAAATTCTCTGTTTCTTGTTTTTGATGTCAGCAATTAGGTTCCACGAGATGCTGAGAACATCGCCAGGAACTTCGTGCTTTAGACGATAACACGATCCTTTGAAGATGACATGCAGGTCTAGTGGTAAGACTCCGGCAAGAACCTGCAGAGCAGCAGAGGACACTGTCCTGCAGGCCCGGAGCATGGCAAACAGCATAATCCATTGAATGGCGATAAGTTTAGAATGAAATTTAACATTACGGCTTATGAAACCAGACTCCAGAAGCATACGTTGTTACTGGAACGAATACTGCTGTATAATATAGTAAGAGAGTCTTCCCATTTAATCCCCAATCCAATCTGAAAATGCGGAGAATTGCTGCAGTGAACTTCTTAATCGTCAAGGCGAGGTAATTAACATGAGAGAAGGTTAATCTGTCATCTAATAAATTACGCCAAGATGCTTTAATTGAGGTACCAAAGGGTGGAACGTTATTTCCAATAACGTTCCACCTGGATTTTGCTTACAGCCAGCTTTAACTCAAGAAGAGTGAATAGGTCCATTTCATATGAGGAGTGTTAGGTTGAGTTGCAATTCCTAATAGATAATTGCTTTGGAGTTTCTGTAGTGAGATCATCTAGGGAAGCAAACGATCCAGGATGGCATTTATTGAACCATTCCATTTAGTGGTTTCTGTGCCGTTGTTGACCACAGTGTTGTACAGTTCATGAGAGTAAAACTTATTTTTGCTAATTTTATAATAGACCCCAGGAATCAGAATTTCCTGTAGCTTGAACACTAAATATTGACAAGAGGCAAGTTTTAGTTTTGCAGTTGCTTTTACGTATTCTTACCGCAGGTCTTTATGGATATTTTTTAGTCTGGTAACTTCTAGTTCAGGCCAGGACCTTTTCCGTTGAAAGTTCCACTAGATATAGTGTGCATAGTGTTAGTGTTAGGGTCAGGCGCCACCTGTGGTTTCCCACATCTGCGCCATATATGAAGAGATACAGTACTACTGTAAATGCCAGAAAACGTGTTCTATGTTGAATGTGTAGTATTTTGTTGGGTTCTGTTGTTCTGGCAATTGGCCGCAGGGCCCTTGGTGGGACCCCACGTTGCCCGCACACACCGCCAGGAGGTAGCCAGCTGCCAGAGAGTACGACAACGCAAGATCTAGTTATTGTACGGGTTTTTTGACTGATTGATGTTTGATGGCACATTAACAGCTAAGGCCATAATGCTACAAGTCTATATGGTATGGGATGACAAACACATCTTTCCCGCACTTTACAGATGCAAAAAAAAAAAAAAAAACTTTTGGAGCACAGTGAGGTGTTTGCGTGTTAGAAAAGAGCTTACTTGAATACGGTGTTTAAATTTTGTAATGCACTATGTAGTGAGATTTGTATCCCCACTCGCTCTATATGTCTCCCCTCTAAGGGCCTCTGCTCCTACATCTTTGCAGATTCCAATCTGTGGAACACTGGATTCTGAGGTGACTGAACTGCTACTCGGAAAGCCGCTAACTAGAAATATATTGCTCATGCTAACCTGAAATGATTATGGTTAGTTGTGGATATTAACCATAATCAAACTGAACATTTCCACCCTTATCGAAGCTCTTCACAGAAAGGATAGAATTTTTTTTCTTTTGGCTGATGCTGTACTGTGTAAGCTTTCTTCCTTGCATCATTTGCTACTACTACTACTAATTCAAAAATTTTTCGGATGAGTATGCCTCGAACTGATTTTTAAAAAAAACCGAGTTTGAGGTAAGTGCACTTTGGTAATTTTTTTTTTATTTCAAATTTTAATTTGTTTTAATTTAAAATCTGGACACTCCGGTGAAAACATCCTTTGATTATTGTGTATTTGTTTATTGCCGTTTCATTTAAAATTATGACCAGCCATTATTTCTCGCTTGAATAACCCCATTTCTGCGGAATCCATAAAACTAAAAGCATTTTGCCCTTCATGTAGTAATCTGACTGAACAAGAAAAATAAATAAATAAAACCAGCTGAAATAAATTTGGCACATCCCATTAAATCCGGCAATTAATTACAAGATTTTGTTCATTTTTGTGGATTCAAAAGAAGGACCAGAAATATATTTTTCAACTGATTACAGAATATTACATGGAATTTCATAATGATGACTGTCCAAAATTTTAAACGAAAACTGGAACGAATCATTTTAAGTAATGCTTAAAGGTTGAAAACTTTTCCCCCATTTCGAAACTATACGCCATGTTTAATTCATAAGAATTTTATTTGATCAATTATCTGAAAGGTAGCAGTGTCTATTCCAAGAACACTATTCATAAACGTTTCAGGTTAAAGGAAAATGAGAAACATTAGGTAGCTTTCTGCCGGATAATTTATAATAGGACGTACTTATACTACGAAAACAGCAAAAGGTGGAAAGGTGGGGAATTTTTACAGACCTCTGCGCTTACTAAACTACCATACATGACCCGCTAACGTCTATGGCGTGCAAATGGTTTAAATCGAGGAACACTGTTATTAATTTTTTGTACAATTTTTATCTAATTTACTTGCGCCACTGACATCCTAGCGGCATCAGGGCATAATTTTTCAACTGGGAAGGTCTGAAGGACGTACAGTCCCAATTTATGGGAGGTTTAACGATTCTACTTATTAAATAGCCATCGGCTGTTTCATGGATAGTTAGTTACAAGTCTTGCTAAAAAATCCCATACCTGATCTAAAAATCCCGAGGAGGTCAGCTGACTACAATTCACTTTTAGTCTCGACAACAGATGATTTACCTAAAATAAAAAAGAAAGAAAGAAATGTATCGTCTAGACTCTAGACAGTTGGAAATAAGATCAAAATAGTTTCGGCACATTTAACTGGCTCACAAAAAGTTTTGAACTTACTAATGATATTTCTGTTAACAGGTTAAAGGACTGTCTTCTAGATATAAAAATAGTGATACGTTCGATATTTCTATCCTTCACCAGAATTTTTTTTCACAACAAACCTTTATTAATCATCCAAATTTCGATGGTCCTTTTCAAAGTTGTCCCCATTTGATGAAATGCATTTCCTCCAATGTTTCTGAATTAGTGGCTGCAGACTCCCCTGAAGGGAAGTGCGCAGCCACTAATCAATCTGCGAATTCACTTCACTATTCCTTCCTTGAATTCACTAATTCAAGCCGCGGGACACTTTATAATTAAAATTACAATAGCATCTGTCAGGAACCAATTCAGTCGAACCTATTCGCGGCCTGCAATCTTGTTTGCGATATACAAACAAAGAATTATTCGCAAGTAGACCGTTTCTGTGAAAGACTATCAAGAAATGGTTCGTGTGAAAATAAAGGCAACCTGAAAAACCATAAAACGAAAATGTGGACACTTGAAATAGTGGCTTTTAGTTACAATTTGTGCAGCCAGAAATATTGCCCATTTAATTATTTTGAAAATTTGGTGTCTTTTGAATTTTAGTGATTTATTTTCGCCGTGTACCACTTAATAAGTACCACATTAGTTGATGTGATTTTTCTTGGTTTATTTGACATAAATTTATTGAATTCGTGTTTTATAAAATAAAAATTACTATTTTTCACCGGGGAGGGGATTTTATTCCACCAGGGGTGAAACTCACCACCGCTCACCCCTGCCGCAAGTAAAGATCTCGGGTGTGCAACTGCCCTTAGTTACGTAGGCAAGGGTATTAGATGTCACTATTGACCACAAACTCTGCTTCTACCCACACTTCGAACACCTCAGCACCAAAATTAAAGGTTTTTCTGCCTCCGTGCTCAGGATCTCTCGAAGTGATTGGGGTTCATCCAAGTGAACGTTATCGCTATACTACAAAGCAGATTCTACCCATTGTAACTTACGTCGCCGGTGTGTGGTTCCATCGTGCAGTTATTATGACAATGAGAAACAAACTCAGCTCCATTCAAAGAGGATTGATCCTGGCCACCCACCAAATCTGCAGGACGGCAGCTATTTAGGTAATTGCGGGAACTCTCCCGCTTCATTTGTTTATAGTTTTACGCGGGCTCTGCTTCAGAATCAAAAAGAAAATACCAACCTGTATTCTGGATATTGAGCTTAACCTCACTGCAGATATTAAGTGTGAAAAAACGCGATGTTACAACGAACTGGTCAACATCTGGAAAACCAGGTGGAATGCATCGCCACAAGGCACAGCAACCAAAAGTTCCATTCCGTCCCGAGATAACGCTTACAATGACCAAAACCGCGAGATCCTCGTTCTCTCTCAGCCTTGAGACCTCCTTCTTGGTGACCGGCTACGGCTCCCTGAATGAAAAGCTATACCAATTGGGGCTTCTTGCTACTGACCTATGGTTTTGTGGAGCCAAAGAAAAATGACATCATCTTCTTTTTGATTGCGATTTGTACGAGGATCTCAGAGATCAACTTCGGAGAGGAATTCTCAACTTCTCCCCAAACCAGGTGGATCAACTAATCCAGACTCCAGACAATCTTTCTTTCCTGCAGGCCTCTGCATCTGACATTTTTACCTGGTGGAAGACATTGTATGCCAATACCAACCAAAACCAGATAAGCGATTCTACAGCATAGATTTCACTGGTGAAAAGAAAGGCTAAATTCAAAATTTTTTTTTATATTTTTATTTTAGCTAAATTTGCCATGCTTCTTATTAATTTTTTTATATATATTATTTGTTTCATTTTATTTTTACCTGGGCTGCTAGCTTTTATTATTATTATTATTTATTTATTATTTTTTTTTTTATTATTTATTATTATTTTTTTTATTATTTATTATTATTTTTTTTTTTACCTGCACCTTTTTTTTTTCACAACCGGTACCACGGATGGGTCTCTCTCTTCTCTGGAACGGACCCGCCCCCAGAGGATCCTGGCCCACCTGCTGGCAACACCAAGTTGGCCAGAGTCTCTTTTGAGATGGTATTTGTTTTTCTGGGACTGGCCCATCTTCCCATGGTGTGGATGAGTACCAGAATCATCTCTCCAGGTGACTGATGCTTCTGGGTAGCCAAGAGGCCAGAACATAACAATAGAACACACACATAATACACACAAAACGAGGAGGACTACCGCTGTGAACAAACGTTCCAGGTGAACAAAAGGTGAACAAATTCAAACTCTAGGTGCAGCCCTTACATATACACATGTCCACATCAGCCACCTGCGTGCTGTTGTGGTTGTTGTGACGAATGTGATCCTGCAAAGTGTGCCGTACAGTTCTCTGGTAAGGTCCCGTAACAGTCGTACGGCGTTTTAACAACATGCTGTTAAATCATCCCTTGAATGTCAAAAAAAAAAAGAAAAAAAAAAAAAGAAGACCATAACCTTTCCTGCAGAAGCCACAACTTTTGCTTTTTTCGGTGTTGGCATGACGTAGACTTCCAAACAGGGCTTTGTTGCTTACTCTCCTTGTTGATGGTTTATCGTTTCTGTGGATTTTTATGAATTAATCACCATCTTTAAATATTCTAAACCGCATGCGAACTGCGCTATATGGAAGCACAGATTCACCATAAGCGTCTTTTAACATTCATACGCTTCAGCTGATGTTTTCTTGAGACGAAAAAAATCTAAGAGCATCATACTGTTCCTGGCGTGTTGCGTCCATTATTATGTAGGCCAAACTGAACAGGTATAAACTTGACCAACCGCCACAGTCACACCGTTAGCACGAGTCACTGCGCAGTCACCGTGCCGTTGCTATGTGATACAACTTGGTTTGGTCTTAACTTCCGCAGCTCAGGTAGAAACAGCAAGCAGTACGGTTGTTAATGAAAAATTATAATCATTCTTTATTGAACAGCCCTCGTCTCGTTTTAGAATAGCTCCTTGATTTTTGAAGATATTTATATACTGTGACCTAAAAGTATTAGGGCACACAAACACACGCATTTTATCCAAATTGTTCATTATGAAAATAATGTAGCGCAGAGGTAAAAAGTTCTTCCGCGCATTGCGCCATTGCATCCGAAATTGTGCATTACAAAAGTTAAAGCTCAACTTCGTATAATGGCACTGTGCTAGGAGGAATGGAAAAGGATTCTGTCTAGCAGGGTGGAAAAGCGTTTTGTACACACGAGCCACACTGTTCAGAAGTGAAGTAAAAGTGGGCCATATAAGTTAAGTGAAAGCGGCAAAAAGGGATCAAATATACTATGGTTCCATTTGTTCGTTTTTTTGTTTTTTTTTTGTTTTTCCATTAAACGCTGATTGCGGTATTAATAATTCTACAACAAAAATTGAAAGCAACTAGTAGCTGCTACGAACCACGAAATACCAAGTGAATGCTATAAGATGGATTTAGGTGGAAGACATGAAATCCTTTTATGAAATACAAAAAAAAAAAAAAATAATAATAATAATAATAAAATAAAAAGCAAAAATACATATATAGTTTGTTTTTTGTGTTACAGCTTAACTGACAAAATGAACACAACTTAGAAATAAAAATAATCCAAACCAACACTTGAACAAATTAAAAAGCTTGACATTCTACTTTGAAGGACTGCGACTGAATTTTAGATATCTGTTGGAAAGTTGATGACAGGGTATGCATAAAGTAATAGTCATCAATCATTCTTGAGTGAAATTTTGATTTTACAAATTTCATTCTTGACAATGTTTACTCATACATGTCAAGTGCTTCCAAAAACAGTCAACTTTTTTTTTCCCCTTGCAAGTTCTTTGATATTATGGATTTTTGAGGAACATTTGTACAAATTTGTGCGAGTATTTGAATGAAAAGCGTTCAGTTCATCATTAATGGACATGTCGATAAGATTAAGCTGATAAATTTCGGATAATTTTATTTCAAAGATGAATGGATTCTAAAAAAACAAGCGCATATCTTTGGAGTGTTCTTCAAAATCCTGAAAGAAAGAAACCACAGTCCGACATGCTGGAACAGGGAAAACACCACTAGTTCACAGTCAAGGTGAACGGTGGTTGGCACATGCTGTCCGGGCCAAGAGTCAGCTTACTTTCCCTCAATTAATGGCAGATTACAACCAGGGAGCACAGAGAAATTGTGGGGGATGGTTTGTTTGAAGTTAGATTCTGGGGGGATAATAATTTTTTCTTTTATTATTTATTATTTATTTATTTCTGTAATCATAAATCTCGTTATCTCACGTTATCCTTCCAGACCCACCTCTTTTAACTTTGTATTTCTCAATTAAATTTCCCCCTTAATTTACCTCCCCTCCACGTTAACACCTGACTTGTATACTGCACAGAAGATCACAGATTCTGGGGGAATAATAGTTCGTGTATGTCTCCTCTGGACTGGCTGAGTATTCAGAATGACTCAATACTACACATGATAACCATATACAAATTTGTTTATTTCACAGTATATACATTAAAGAATTGTATCATACAACATCAATTGGTATAATGTTAATAACTGGCATTATATGTGTGTTAAGATGTAAAATTAATAGCAAATGATATAATATGTCTCTTCGTGTCTTTCTGCTTTTTCTCCTTCTGGTTTAGGTTACATCTCATAACATTATTTTTACTTTCTAACAGTTAAACTTCCCAACTGGAATTACCTCAGTGGGCTTAACACCTCTATGGATATTGTCCTAGATTTATAAATCCCCGCTATAATCTTTCATTAATTTATCCCTTCCAAAATAATTCAATCTTAATATCTTGTAACGTTTCTAGTACATAGAACACCTTTACATCTTAACTTAGAACATACCAGTCTCAAGTACATGTATCTAATTCTTCCTTGCTTTAACTTATCCTTGAGATGAAGTACATACATCTATGAACCCTTTTCTTCCTTTTATACTAATCAATACCAAATCTACTATCAACTAAATAAACATTTTTCTAAAGTCCTTCTCTTCAAATCTACTATCAACTAAATAAACATTTTTCTAAAGTCCTTCTCTTCAAATCTAGTTTAAAATTATTATCTCGTACTTACATATTAACTTAGGGAATCACTCCTTACACTACCTTTTCTCAGTTCAGGGGCGACTCATCATCGACAGCATAGGCCATCATCAGGCTCCAACTGGAAGTATTCATCGGCAAAGGAACTGCTGCTCTTCTACAGGGATTCTCCTACGTTCAGGAACTCGCTCTTCTTTCCATACGGCTATTAAATAAGTTGCTCCGGCCTGCTTTTTGGGCGTCTGATCAGTTCGACGAAACTGGGAAGCATAATAGGATTATCAGGACTCTTCTTACTGCTTTATTAAGAAGCCTGGCTATGTAGCTCTTCCTTATCGTTCTATGGTGAGGCTTTTCGATCCTTTTTTACTCAGCTCCAGCATAGGTGTTTCCATCTTTCAAGGATTATCTCCTTCCTATTTCAACAACTCTTAAACAGCATCTCCCACAACTCATTACTCTGGCGATTCTCCCGGCACTTCTCGGGATTTCTTTCCAGCCGCACATCACTCAGGCATCTCCACGGGAACTCTCCAAACTTCCACACTGCCAAAACTCACAACTCTCCCACAAACTCCTAACTCTCCCAATAAAACTCCTCACTTCCCTCTTGCATCTGCCTTTTGTTTCAGCCGCTCATTCTATTTTAATCCAATCGTCGTTCGTTCTCCATCATCTCATTATTCTCATTCGCTCTCTCCCACTTCTTCCGTTTTTTCTTGGCCCTCCCTCTACTGGGGTAACTTCCTGTTTACGAAATTTTCATCAACTTCGATGAACTACAGGGCGTCTAGAAATTTCTAGATATTTCCTTGTGATCATTCCCGATTCACTTACCGCCATTAGTCCACTCTGTTTCTTCTCTACCGCTCCTTGAAATTAGTAAGTGCTCAAGGAGTCGGTCTGTTTCAAATAGCGGCAGCCATTTCTACATAGTGTATATCGCATCCAGGGTTTTCTTCACCCTCCTAGTTCTTAAAATCTTCCTCTCCACAAGGGGGAGTCGGTTCCCTTGTTCTTTCTTCCAAAGAGCTGCTCACTTTCTGTTTATGCGACCATGAACTGGCCTTGCGGTGCTCCCTTTGTACTAGTGTTCCAGTGCTTCCATTGTCTTGTGTACCGTCCTGCTACCCCCCGTTGTTACGTTAATCCTCCCCTACTTGACTGTATGGTACAGAGCGATCGAAATCGGGTTGAAAATCATCCTATGTAAATAATATTATTTACTATTTACATCTTTTTTTTCTTGTTATGTTATAATATTTATAACATAACATTCGCTAGGATAAGTGTAAGAATTTTGTTCTTACATTCCTTCCGCCTCCCTTTAAAATTTATAGCCCTATTATAAATTTTCTACAGGTTCCCTGCTTGTGCGTCTACTTCCATGGCCTACTTATTAACAACAACTCTATATTCCCTCTTGATCTGTCTTTAAGCACCCTGCAACTCCTTTATTAGCCCTTCTTAATATTATATTTACAATGCACACGTACATTAATTAAATGTATATTTTGGGCTTCACTAAACTATTCCCATCCCATGTTTTCATTAAATGCTGCTCCTAAACACATTTGTTGTAGCCTGTTTGTCTCTTTCAACTTGAGGGCCCTTTCCCCATAAGAAGTTTCAGTTATGTGGTTCCATGGCCATTCGATTCTTTTCTGCTCTGTTGATTCATTTACCAAGTTGTCATTCTTTTCGTCTCCACTTTCTTCCACTTTATTTGACATTTCGCTATCTTCATGTTTCTCTTTAACTTTCTCCTTTACTTCTAATGTTCCCACGTGTAGTGTTTTGGTTCTATTCCGCCGTCTGGGTCCCTTCTTTCGCCCTTTCACATCAATTTTTTCAGTCTCTTTCCACTTCTTTTCTTTCTTTTCAATTTCCGAGCTTGATCTCTTATCGTTTCTCTCACCTACCGGACTTCCATAATTCATCTCTCTCATTTCTGGCCTATCCTTGCACTCTATTGGACCAAATATGAAGTTTCTTGAGCGCCAAGGATAAAATCGACCTGTCTTGATCTTCCATGACTTTCTGGGATCAGTATTCCCATACTTGACTCCCTGATCCACCATCTGAGTCCAGCAGAATCTGGCTATATGCCCATATCTGCTACACCTATAACACTTCACTTGCCTTGGATGATTCCATTTATGTTCTAGGGTGGCCAAAACTATTGGTTCTTTATTCATAAACTTACTTCTAAGTGTGTGTGGCATCGTCCTTGTGCTGCCTGATTTATTCCCCCCTTTTCCACAGGAATTATTTTTCCAGCGTCTAAGATGCAGAGCATTCATGCTTATATGCTGCCCTTGATTTGTGCCCCTGTCTTGGCAGTGTTTATTTCTGTCCCCGTGATATCTATCCCTGTACCAGCAGTTCTTAGTCCAGTGATTGCTTCGCCCGCATATATAGCATTTCTTTCCATATCTTTCTCGCCTAACTTCTTTGACTTCTCCTATACACCCCCTGCTGTATCCACCTCTTGTGATCTGCCCCGTTTGAGTGTTTTCGCCCCACTGTCTATTATCTTGATCTTGAGCGTTCTTTTTTGTGTTCAATTCTCCTAATAATCTATTTAATTTAACTTCCATCCCAGCTATCTGTCTCTCTAGTCCCTCTAGCTTATTTTCGCCCCCTTTTTCTTTAGTACTGCTTGGTTTTGTCTCTTCTCCCGTTGATACTATATTTATGTCCCTTCTAATTGCCCCCCGACTTTGGAAATCTAATTTTTGCTCCTCTACGGCTAGTTCCAGGGCCTCTGCTAATGAATTTGGTTTTCTCCTCAAAATTTCTTTTTTGTATTTATCCCTGACCCCCATCAAAAACTGCCCCATCAGGATTTTGTCAAAAGCGCTACTTTCTTTTTCCGATACTTCTGTATTTAATTTTACATTTATAAATCTTTTATGATACTCTTCTACTGTTTCCCTACTTGTTTGAGAGTAGTTATTTAATATACCTATTCCTTCTAGAAAAGAGTTTTTCCGGGAAAATAGCTTTCTTAATATCTTTTCAAATTCATCTAGGGTTTCCACCTCCATCGCTTGGGTCTCCTCTAAATATTTAGTCTGGGCCCTGCCCTCCAGCTTGAATTCCGCCATCATGACTATTTCCAGTTCAGACAGGCCTTCCTTTTCTTTAATCAGTTTTAGTCTCCGTAGAAAATAGTCTATGCTTTCTGATGGCTCGCCCCTAAATGTTTTTAAAAACTTACTTAGTTTGAGTGTCCCCCTACTATCGTTCCCTACACTGGAAATAATAGTTTCTACTGATGTCTCCCGTCCATTATTATTTTCCATTTCTCTATCCCTACTGCTGTTCGCTCTCCTGGTAGCCATGACTTATCTTTGGGGGTTTAACTTAACTAACAATCTAATTCCTCTTTAATTCCAAAATTATATATATCTTAATCAATTCACAACTATATGCACATTACCTCAAATTAATCAACCTATTATACTTACTATTCTTTTTTCTGGCTCGCCAGCTGAATTTTTTCCTCAGTTTCAGCAACTGAATTACTTTTTAATCTGTCGTTCTGAACACCAGCCTTCCGTCGTGAGGATATATCCTGGCTTTGCTCGCCAATTGTGGGGGATGGTTAGTTTTGTGGTGTTAGTTATTCTAGGGGATAATACTTTTTTCTTTTATTATTTATTATTTATTTATTTCTGTAATCATAAATCTCGTTATCTCACGTTATCCTTCCAGACCCACCTCTTTTAACTTTGTATTTCTCAATTAAATTTCCCCCTTAATTTACCTCCCCTCCACGTTAACACCTGACTTGTATACTGCACAGAAGATCACAGATTCTGGGGGAATAATAGTTCGTGTATGTCTCCTCTGGACTGGCTGAGTATTCAGAATGACTCAATACTACACATGATAACCATATACAAATTTGTTTATTTCACAGTATATACATTAAAGAATTGTATCATACAACATCAATTGGTATAATGTTAATAACTGGCATTATATGTGTGTTAAGATGTAAAATTAATAGCAAATGATATAATATGTCTCTTCGTGTCTTTCTGCTTTTTCTCCTTCTGGTTTAGGTTACATCTCATAACATTATTTTTACTTTCTAACAGTTAAACTTCCCAACTGGAATTACCTCAGTGGGCTTAACACCTCTATGGATATTGTCCTAGATTTATAAATCCCCGCTATAATCTTTCATTAATTTATCCCTTCCAAAATAATTCAATCTTAATATCTTGTAACGTTTCTAGTACATAGAACACCTTTACATCTTAACTTAGAACATACCAGTCTCAAGTACATGTATCTAATTCTTCCTTGCTTTAACTTATCCTTGAGATGAAGTACATACATCTATGAACCCTTTTCTTCCTTTTATACTAATCAATACCAAATCTACTATCAACTAAATAAACATTTTTCTAAAGTCCTTCTCTTCAAATCTAGTTTAAAATTATTATCTCGTACTTACATATTAACTTAGGGAATCACTCCTTACACTACCTTTTCTCAGTTCAGGGGCGACTCATCATCGACAGCATAGGCCATCATCAGGCTCCAACTGGAAGTATTCATCGGCAAAGGAACTGCTGCTCTTCTACAGGGATTCTCCTACGTTCAGGAACTCGCTCTTCTTTCCATACGGCTATTAAATAAGTTGCTCCGGCCTGCTTTTTGGGCGTCTGATCAGTTCGACGAAACTGGGAAGCATAATAGGATTATCAGGACTCTTCTTACTGCTTTATTAAGAAGCCTGGCTATGTAGCTCTTCCTTATCGTTCTATGGTGAGGCTTTTCGATCCTTTTTTACTCAGCTCCAGCATAGGTGTTTCCATCTTTCAAGGATTATCTCCTTCCTATTTCAACAACTCTTAAACAGCATCTCCCACAACTCATTACTCTGGCGATTCTCCCGGCACTTCTCGGGATTTCTTTCCAGCCGCACATCACTCAGGCATCTCCACGGGAACTCTCCAAACTTCCACACTGCCAAAACTCACAACTCTCCCACAAACTCCTAACTCTCCCAATAAAACTCCTCACTTCCCTCTTGCATCTGCCTTTTGTTTCAGCCGCTCATTCTATTTTAATCCAATCGTCGTTCGTTCTCCATCATCTCATTATTCTCATTCGCTCTCTCCCACTTCTTCCGTTTTTTCTTGGCCCTCCCTCTACTGGGGTAACTTCCTGTTTACGAAATTTTCATCAACTTCGATGAACTACAGGGCGTCTAGAAATTTCTAGATATTTCCTTGTGATCATTCCCGATTCACTTACCGCCATTAGTCCACTCTGTTTCTTCTCTACCGCTCCTTGAAATTAGTAAGTGCTCAAGGAGTCGGTCTGTTTCAAATAGCGGCAGCCATTTCTACATAGTGTATATCGCATCCAGGGTTTTCTTCACCCTCCTAGTTCTTAAAATCTTCCTCTCCACAAGGGGGAGTCGGTTCCCTTGTTCTTTCTTCCAAAGAGCTGCTCACTTTCTGTTTATGCGACCATGAACTGGCCTTGCGGTGCTCCCTTTGTACTAGTGTTCCAGTGCTTCCATTGTCTTGTGTACCGTCCTGCTACCCCCCGTTGTTACGTTAATCCTCCCCTACTTGACTGTATGGTACAGAGCGATCGAAATCGGGTTGAAAATCATCCTATGTAAATAATATTATTTACTATTTACATCTTTTTTTTCTTGTTATGTTATAATATTTATAACATAACATTCGCTAGGATAAGTGTAAGAATTTTGTTCTTACAAAATGTTTCTGAGCACACCATCCAACAGATGCTCTTGCCGATAAGCCTAAGAAGTAGGCGACCTGTTTGTGTGCCCATGCCGACCGGCCGCCATCGACATCTCCACCTGAAATGGGTGGAAGTACCGTTAGTGGACATTGGACGGCTGGAAAAGAGTCGCATGTCTGACGAATCAAGGTTCCAGCTCCATCATGCCAATGGACAGGTGCCTATTCAACAGCGAGCAGGTGAAAAGCTACAAAGAGACTGCACTTTTGGACAAAAACAGGCCGGCGGCACCATGGTTTAGGGGAAGTTGTCATGGACATTGCTGGATCCCCACATCCCCATTCAACACACTCTCACTGCCAAATCCTACCTTGGCATTTTTATTTATTTTATTCTTATTTATTTTATTTATTTTTTTTTTTTTTAATTTTTTCTTTTGCTCTGTTGTTAGGGCAGTATGAGCTGTAAAACAGTTTTTCTAGGGTAGCCATGGCACATGCGTAGTTGTGGCCTAGCTCTCTACCTTCCCGTGGCATAGACAGACACTGGGCAGGCTTTCCAGGTTATCGCCTTCCTCTTGATAAAATGGCTGGAAAAAACGCACTCTGCACAAACATAACACTACACAAATTTCTGGTCTTTTACAGAGTTCTGTACTCATCATAGCGTACCAAGGAGGAGTTGAACTGAACTTCTGGTGCCGCCCTACATAAGATGCTATACATATCTACTTCAGTCACCATGTAGACAAGTTTTTATCTACGTGGTGACCGTGTATCCAGAAGGCACTGGACTCTTTCAACAAGGCAACGCTCTGTGTTAAAATGCCAGCATTGTGCAGGAATCATGTTCAAGCATTTCGTGTGCTCTCCTGACACCCAAATTCCTCCTACATCAAACCCGTCGAACATTTGGGATGAGGTGGTACGCAGCATTCGCCAGTCACCGATGGGTAGGGAGAAACGCCAGTGCTTCGCAACTGGCGTTTGCCTATCTCCGGAACTTCTTCTGTCCAGCTGGTCCAAGATGTCTGAGGATACCTTAAGCGGTCTTATCACGGCGAAAAGCAGCCCAACACGCTATCATGCATGTGGCCATAATGTTTTGGCTCGTGAGCAGTGGCGTAGCTACCATGTAGGCAGGCAACGCAATTGCCTCCGGGCCCGGGCCCTTTAGGGGCTCGGCGTCTTTGGCTGACTCCTCTTTTTGCAATTTTCATTAATTAAGTAGGGGCCCGAACATGTTCTTTGCCTCCGGGCCCGAAAAAGAGTAGCTACGCTCAGAGGTTTCTGGCTCCCTTGGAAAATTCGTGGCTACCCGCATTTTTACGATAATTAGTAAAACTATCCTAAAAAGGCACGTAAATTAAATTTTCATAATAAATAATAATAAGTATAGTCTGACCTTTGTTTAACGAACTTCTTTATACCAGATTTTTGTGTTTAACGAATTTTTTTTGAATTCCTCTTCGCAATTACATTTAAAATAGTGTTTGTAGAACAAAGAAAATTTTCTATATGAGATTACGTGGTTAACGGATTACAAGAGACTTAACTGGGTACGCATTGTTCACCCCTCTCGCCTTCAAGAAATTTAGGCAACAATGCTGTTGCTAAGCACAATGGTAATCTCTTTGGCTATAAAGCGTTTAGGGCGTAAGCCTCAAGCTATGGAAAAGTCTAGACTATGTATAAGTATAGTGCGAAAGCATCAATAATACATAGCCAAATCTGAATGAACAGAATATTAGCAAAGCGGCATCGTTTTAAGTTATATCTCATATTGTGAATACCTTCACAACGAGTTGCCATGATATTGCACTACTTCTAATAAGTAACGCTTCACCTGAGGAGAAGACTATTTACTTATTCGAAGTAGTGCAATATCATGGCAACTCGTTGTGAAGGTATTCACAATATGAGATATAACTTAAAACGATGCCTCTTTGCTAATGTTCTGTTCATTCAGATTTGGCTATGTATTATTGATGCTTTCGCACTATACTTATACACAATCTCTTTGGCTTAAAAGATTACAATGGATAAAAGGGTGGTTGAGTGGGAGACGACAGAGAGTGGTAACCAATGGACGCTGCTCTTTGTGGAATAATATTATTAGCGAAGACCCCCAGGGTTCGGTATTGGGCCCAATGTTGTTTTGTATATTTATCAATGATATTGATGAAGGTATATCATGCTTAATGTCCAAGTATGCAGATAATACAACGGTTAGCAGAGTTGTTAATAACAGTAATGGCAGTGTGCTAGTGCAACGGGATCTAGAAAATTTGGGCAAATGGGTTGAGATGCGGCAACTGAAGTTTAACATTGACAAATGCAAAGTACTGCATATGGGTAGAAAAGGAACCCCAGAGAAACGTACCAACTGTGTGGTATGATACTTAGGGTGGTAGAAAATGAAAAAGACCTGGGAGTAAATGTGCAGTCAATTATGAAGTTTTCTGAACAGTGCAGACAGGCTGCCAGAGCAGGTCATGGAATTTTGTCAATGATATACAAGAATTTTGCGAGCAGGGATAAGGAGGTGATTATCCCTTTGTATAAGGCAATGGTCAGGCCACACCTTAAGTACTATGTACAGGTCTGGAGACCTCAATTTAGGAAGGATGTAGAGCAGAGCTGTTGGGGTAAGCACAGAAAAGGGCAACAAGATTGGTGAGGGAAACGAAGAGGTTCTCTCTCTTACCAAGAAAGGCTCAAGCGCTGCAAATTTCAGCTTCTGGAGATTAGGCACTTGCGAGGTGGTGATCTGATTGAGGCGTATAAGGCCTTGAATGGGTTGAACAGGCTTAATTCTGATGGGATTAAGATCTTCCCATTAAAAAACAGGCCTTGTGCGTCGGGTTGCATTATATCATCAAAGTTTCTTGCGACGAACGACTAACTGGTTAAAATAAATTTATTAAAATAAAAATTATATATACATAAATAATATGATATATACATGATCATGCCCAGCTGATTTGTGCTATTGTAACCATCAATATATACTGAAGTACACCACTCATAGACTAGCTGATGAAGAGGCACTTCGCTTCGAAAGCTACTATGTATTTTAACGCTTTTATCTTACTTATTTCTGTTTTATCTTATGTATATATCATGTTTATTTTAATAAATTTATTTTAATCAGTTAGTCGGTCGTCGCATGAAACTTTGATTATATCTTCCTATTGTTCAGATTACGAGCCTGAGGGAGCATAAATTCAAATTGAGAAAGACATTACAGAATAAATGTGCGGAAATTTGCCTTAGCCAGCGGGTAGTTGATTGCTGGAACAGACTTCCATCTGTTATAGAAATTGATAGCTTAAATAAATTCAAGGAGGAACTCGACAAACATTTAGAGAGAATGGATGCGTGAAATGTTTTTTTTTTTTTTTTTTTTGGGTGATGCTACATAAGCTTGCTTTCTTGTATTACATACCTCTACTACCACATACCGAGAAGTCGAGCTGGTCAACTACTTTCTGTGTATCCATAGCCAGTGGGCATATCAGGGGTATTCCACATTCGGACAATAGGCTCTGGTCAATCTTCTACTGTAAGCACCCTGTTAGTTTTATGAGTGTGGTTTTCCTCTACTCCAACAAAGGGTGATCTGTTGTTTCGCTGAAGTGAATATCTGAATCGTCTGCAAACCCAGACATTAAGCCTTCATCAATATCATTAATAAATACAGACAACAACAATGGAACCAACACTGAACCCTGTGGGATAACCAACACTGAACTTCGTGGACTAATAACATTAGTCCACGAAGAGCATTGTCCATTGATTACCACTCTATCTTCTCCCACTCAACCATCCCTTTATCCATTCTAGCAACTTGCCCTTAATGCCACACTGCTCCAATTTGTACCGTGGTCTTCCATGTGCAACAGTATCAAAAGCTTTCCTAAGATCCAAGTATATGATAGCAAAATAATTTTTTTCATCCAATCAAGTTAGTCAGACAAGACTTCCCCTTAACAAACCTATGATGTGTCTGAATTATAATTGAAGTCTTGTCTAGATGATCCTGCAGTGCTTCTTTAACCAATGCCTCCATTAATTTCCCTGGAACAGAAGTTAAACTATCAGGTCTGTAATTACTTGTGTCACCCTTTGATCCTCCTTTGTGAATTGGGATCACATTTACACATCCCCAGTCCATGAGTATCTCCCCTGAGCCCAAGGAACCTGTCATAATTATGGCTAAGGGTTTGCTTACTTCCTTTGCTGCCTCCTTCAATATAACTGGATAGATCCGATCCATCCCAAGTGCCTTTCTTATGTTTATCTTCAACAATTTCTGCTCCATTTGGCTCTCATTGCCAGGGTTTAATACACCTCTAGAGTTTACAAAGAGTAACTTGTAAACTCTAGAAGGAAAGGGATGAATCAAATTGGTCCATTTCATGTCGAGGGTTCAACTGTTGATGATCCTGCTTAGGTAGCTAACAAACTGAATCAGTATTTTTCATCTACATTTACAAATGCCGGGTGGGTAAAGTGCCTGCCTGGCAACCCAAAGGTCGCGGGTTCGAATCCCGCCTCGGGCTTGGATATCACGATGGTGCCGCACTATCCGGTTGGATCTCACGGCCACAATACACGAAGCAGGAAAAAACTGGTTCCTTCGTGTATTGCTCACATCATACGATTAAAAAAATACACCTCTGGCATTCCCCTCCCAGAATAACTCCTCATTTGTAAATGTAGATGCAAAATACTGATTCAGTTTGTTAGCTACCTAAGCAGGATCATCAACAGTTAAACCCTCGACATGAAATGGACCAATCTGATTCATCCCCTTCCTTCTAGAGTTTACATAAGTTACTCTTTGCATCTTTTGCCAAAGATTTCTCGTAATCTGCCTTTGCCTGCCTAACCTCCCTTTTGACTTGATTACAGACCAGCATATATCTACCATAGGCTTTTATATCACCTAAATTAAAAATCACGATATTCACGATCAACCATTTAAAAAGCACAACAACAGAAAATACACATTATTTATAACTTCAAACTTATTCAGTATCTCAGAACGTACACAGTTCTTGAATGGCGAAGTGCTGTACATTCGAGCAAGTACCAATGAAGCGGTCGCCTGATGGTCCCTTGAAAGTTGCGTTCTGGACGGGAAATAGATGTATGCTGCTATGCAGTATGTACTCAGATTTAAGGATGCATGCAGGCTTGAATCGCCCTCTGACAACATGCCATTTGGCAAAAATTAATTTTCACCCCGCTCTCTGCTCTCACCCTGATGCGACATCTAGGGGCGCCATTTCATCAGCTAGCCTCGGGTGTCGAAATAGCTTGACACGGAACTGATATGGTCTGTCAGTGGCGACCATACCCTCTGATACCAGCGCCCTTGGCACCTGTCCCAATGCCAAGGCGTTCCTACGCCACTGGCTACGCTACTGTTCGTGAGTGTGTATATATAGCAACGAATCCCAATATACGCTGTTTTCATCAGATGGAAGAACAAGGTTGTGCCATAGTCCAGAGAACGTTCTGAAAAGAACTGCACTGTCCCAATGGAAAAGTCACTGAGAAGTCTGGTGGTTTTAACCTGTTTTTCAATGCAGGATAGTGTGGGACCGATGGATTTTGAGGATGATATAACATAGAATTAGAGATACTGTGGCATTCTTGATAACTTTATGATACAGGACCTTAAGTTTTTAACTAAGATGAGGGGACCATGCTTTATAGAAATAATGGTAATTCATCGCTGAGCCCTTCGACAGTAACCGCATCTGTGGTGGAGGCTGATGGTCTCCCACTTCGTCGTCGAGTTACTAGGCATTCTGTATCTTGGAATCTCTTAACTAATCGGGATAATCTAGACGGATATATTGGTCAAGTTCCTTCCCTCATGCGTTTTTACACATGACTTTAGGGGATGTTTCATGGACATTGCTGGAACCCCTCACTGACATAGACTCAGAGTTCTTCTAGTCATTAGACCTAACAAGGATAGCGAGATTATTCAATTGAAAATGAATGACGGTATTTAATCTGCACACCTCACTGACCTTTGTGATACTCTTCTGACCCAACGTAGCCGTCCCTGGAGTATAAACAAAAATTTAATTTATTCATTATTGAAAACAGGGAGTGGAAAGCACAAGTTCACTTTTTAGACACGTTTGACCAGTGGCGTAATCAGAGTATGACGAATGTTGCCCCAGCCAGAGAATGCAGCTAGAGAAAACACTCAGAATAACCGAATTTATAAGTTACAGTATTCGTAAACTATCACTACAATTGTAAAGGCTACAGGCTTTTGGATGATAATTTTACAAATAATTATATATTATAATTTAATTTTTGTTTAATAATTTTTTAATTATTAATACTGAACAATATTATAATTCACATAGTATATGATATTATAACGTAGTGTATATAATATTAATTACTGTCAGAATGTAATTATAAACTAATTAAAAGTAGTTACGCCATAGTCACTGAAACTAAAAGCTTGAGAATCGTGCCTTCAACAATAGCTAGTAAACCAGCCGATAACCTACGAGCAAAGTTGCGCCACCTAGTGATAATTAAGCTACTAAGTTTATTAGGAATGAGCCTCAGATTTTTATGAATTGGTTTCATTTATTTATTTTTTTACCGAATATTTTATACACATAAAAATATGGATTACGATTTTTTTTCTTCTAAGGTGTGGTTGAATGTCATCGAGTTATAGATCACTTTTAATTGATAGCGTCACTTATTGTTTTAAGCTGATTCTTTCTTTCATTCTGTCTCTCTTTTCTTCTTTCGAAATTCGATCGCCTCAAACTGATCAACAGTTTATTAGCAATTCCCGCATCGTAATTTTTTCTCATTCTTTCCGGTCAGTGTTTATTTATCAAAAAAAAAAAAAAAAAAAAAATCGTCCGCACCTCGTGAAAGCAAAAGTCCCTCTGTATAGTGTTAATGAGTTGACTCAGGAGATGCCGTCCCCTCATCCTTCTTGAAGTGTGACGAAGCGTCCTCGTAGTTAATGCTCATAACCGATCATAAGCTAACAAGGCGAAGCGCATTTCAAGGTCACTTATCACGTGGAATGAGGATACGATACGTTTTGTTCGAGGGTACGTTGTGTTTCCAGTTCACTGGTCCCAAGAATTGTTGGTTCGCCAATTAACGCCTATTAGCATTGTTTGGAAGATTTTATTGTCGGAAGGACATTTATGTGACAATTCCTGCGGAAGACGATAGTAAAGTTAACAACCTTCAAACGTTTCTCCAAACCACGAGAGGCAATGACATAAGAAATGAGGAATTTTAAAGAAGGAATGAAAATACTGAAAATTCAAAGCGAGTCTAAAAAGGGCCAGCGGGCATTCAGTACCCCTTCCTCCCAGACATCATTTCTCCAACTGTGTAAGAGTCCTCCAGTGAGAAAACCCAAGTTGGTGGATTCATCTCAAACGTAATGTAAGATATCTACAAATTCGCGAGAGTATTCACCAAAAGTTTAACACAGCCCAAATCCTACAAATCCCAAATGCACTTCCCTCCCTCAGCAACGAATATTTAAAGCACTGTTTGGAATCTATAATCAACCTCATGAACCAATTTACCGCTTTTAGAGAAGCAATAATAATTAGTGTACATGTATACTAAATAAAGTCCTCGTGGGTAGCACAGTTAGTAGAATCGCCCCCCCCCCATACCGGGTGGAAAAGACCTGGGTCCGAGTCCCATCGATAACGAGGAATTTTCATGGGCCTTTTTCACAACGTGGCTGAGTTAGTCGGTCTTAGGCGAAGGTAGCATGGTTTATTCACCCGGAAACTACAGTTTTTCATCCAGCACAGAAAATCGACCTCAGAAGACACACAATTTACAGACAATATACACAGAGCAATATGGCCTTAGTCGCCGATGCTCCTAAAACCCCACTACAACAACAACTAAATAACATTCGTTATATTTTTAAGGAAAAAAATAAAACATCAAATCGAAGAAAACATCTCACCATATGAAATTCCATAACTGAATGCATGTTGTTTGTAGTCACTTTAATTTTTTTCCAGCAGTCTTTCTCTTTCTGAGGTTTAGAAAAAAAAATAAAAATCCAAATTTTCCTGAATTTATAATGTAAGGTAGGTCAGGAGGTAATGGCTGCACCCCAGTGACACAAAGAAACTACGTGTGAGGAGTGGAACTGCATTATACGGGTGTGGTAAAAAGAATTATTACAGTGGTGGGCGTGAATATGGGCACAGTGACTGAAAATTACTATGAGCCAGCAAAAGTTGTGGGTGCGACTAGTTGGGAATTTAGCTAGGGATATGCGCAGTAGAAAATGTTTTCTTTACCATCAGGTAAAGGGTTTGTTCGGGGCAACAAACCCAGTGGAGGGAGAAAGAAATTTCCACTTTGCCATGGAATGTTTACTAATAATTACAGTTCTAAGACGTTTGCGAGGAAACTCAGAGGATGATATTCGCAGACAGATTCGTAGCTTTAGTATAAGTCAGTATCTTTTGTTGTCAAGATACAGTTCAAGCTGAAGAAACTTCAATCCCCACTGTTTTTCTAAATAATTTTTTATTAGAAAACGTCAGAAATAGATTAATCTAATGTGGACTCAAGTGTAATCCATCATGATACCAGGAAAGGAAACTTTCCCTCCCTGAAAACGGTGGTTGTAACCAATTCAAAACAGCCAGGAAAACAAGCAAGCCGACTCCTGTGAGAAAATCATCCAGTACGTGTCTTGTTACTTGAACATTTAATCCTAAAATTATAATAAATAAATAAATAAATATTCTTTATTTCCGAGATAATGTGTACACTTGCAAAATACCATTCACGGCTAGATTGGGCAGAGGTTTTAAAAAACAAAATAGAGAATGTATTATTTGAATAATTGGTAAATTATTTGAAGAGAACCATCCAGCACGTCAACAAACATGGCTCTAAAATCCTGACTTAATAAGGTGATATAATCTTAGAATTGACTGCATGTTTAAATTAAACCATTTGGCTTCAAAGTTGTATGCAGAGGGGTGTAGGTGAATAACTATTTCCCCAAATGTTATATGCAAATAAGGTACAGAACATTATAAGTCATTATATATAAGTCGATATACGCCTACTATATCACCATGATTTTAAATGTGATGTTGTATAAATGCTTATTCTTAGGTCCATCTTTCTATTCCTGAAAGTTCTGGTTATAATTTTAGTTGTATTTTTGTATACCTCTGTCTAGGAGGATTCATTGTTCTCAGCCCGGTCTCATCCATCAGGAACTCTCCTTTATGCGAATCACTTCAATTGTCATGCAGATGGTGAACCACGATTCTGGAGATCAATGCAACGGCACAACTTCCAAGTCCTCTGCTGACACAGCACGCTTATTCACACATTCGCTTCCTTCCTTACTTGCATCTGAAGTGATGGATTAGGCTTACATTTCATCCCCCTTTTTGCGATTTTTCATCTGGAACAAGAGGTGCTTATTTTCCATTGGTTTCGCTTACATTCTGATAACACTCCATCTTTCTTTTTGCTCACCCTGAAAGGATGTTCAAGAAAAGTCATCTTGGTGGTTATTGATAGTTACTGAGGTACTGCATTCTGAAGTATTCTATTTCCTCTCGAGATCTTACGCCGTTTTCTTTGTATTGGACTTTTCTTATCTTGAAACTTAGGCATAAATTGAAGTTTTATTTTTGGTGAAAATCTCAAGAAACACATGATATTTGTATTAATTGTTTCCGCTCTTTTAAAAGTTTACCTTGTGACATTTCATTACACTAAACAGCAAAACGTTTCATTACACTAAACAGCAAAAAGTTTCATTACACTAAACAGTAAAAAGAAAGCGGTAAGCGTGTATAGTACTCCCTCTCCCTTATGGTGAGGGTCACGAAACAAACCTACAGGCTTAGGTAAAACGATATGACATCGCTCTTACTGATACTATTGTGTACTTTGGAGCCAATCCTTTTGCCTGTTTAGTAATGTGCCACAAATTGTTTCTCTGTACACAGTGTCCCAATATGGAACTATAAGAAATTAGCAATATCGAAAGTCTATTTTCTAAGAATTTGGAAATTTAACCCGAAAATAAGACTCCCGATAACTTCCATCCATAAATTTCACGTTTTCATCTGACGAAGAGAATGAAAATGAACAAATCATTGGATATTTCGTTTCAATTGGTCTCTTTTGTGCAGTATTTCCTTGTTCCCATCCGAGCTCTTAAAAATCTTCACAAGGCAGAGGGTTATTTAAGGCAGATGGTTATTTATCTGACCAAAACATCGCTACCACAGTTAAAAAGAATAATATCAGTTCCAAATTGCCCAACAAACGTTTGCGCACCCATGGCACCCGAATTACAGGTTACATTCGTGCCGAAATACAAACAGAAACTATAAAGAAATAACACGTTCAAAATAAGAAATTAAAAAGCAAAAAATCACAGTTATTACAACGCAAGCCAGCACTTATTTTGTCGTTGTATTTTACACACTGCCTGGCCGTTTCATTTGGATCATGATCAAATAGCGCAAAGGAGCGCCACTGGTCAGAGTTGCTGCTCAGACACAATGGGGCATGGAGAGAGCAAAATGTTTAAAAGTGACGCCAGGAATGTTGGACTGTTCATGTAAAAAAAACGATCCTTAGTTCGTGGCGTCACTTGGACAGATGATTGTGCTGACGAACACGTCAGCACAATCATTTGTCCAAGATGATTGCGCCGACCGGGCTAGCCTGGTGGGTAAAGTGCCTACCTGGCAACCCAAAGGTCGCGGGTTCGAATCCCGCCTCCGGCTTGGATCAAAGTACTGCAAAAACCTTGGGAGGTGCATTATGGCCACAGAAGCCGATGCGCCAAAAAAAAAAAAGAGATGATTGCGCCTCTCTAGTTCGTCCCACAGATGTCCAATGGTATTAAGATCAGCAAGTTGAGGTGGTCAGGGCAGATGCTTGAAGTCCTCCTAGTGTTCCAAACGCCACTCTTTCATACGTTTTGTGAGGTGGATGGTTGCATTATCACCTGGAAAGTAGCCGTCCATTGACGTCGACAACTGTCAGGTATAACCAGCTGTAGTAGTAAAATTAGCAGAAGGTATACTCTGTAAATGTTATGTATAGAGAGTATACTGTGCTTATTAATCGAATTCCAGAGGGTACACGGTGTATACCCATATTATATATAGTATATACAGTGCCCTACAATTAATATCCGGACACCCCTCCATGGATGAGGGAAACAGGTCTTATGCATGCAACATGTCATAGAATCTGCTATAAATATGCACACTGGGTTTCGAACAGACAATTGCAAAAGTGGGCATGCAAGATGACATGTTCAACAGAATTGATCACCTCAACAAATGCTAGACGCCGATTAACATGGTGTAAGGATCACGAATCCTAGACCGTAGAGCAGTGGAAACAATTCTATGGACAGAGGAGCCGAGAGTCGCACTCTACCAGTTTGAGAGCCGTTCCTGGGTTTGGCGAATGCCAGGGGATCAGTTCCTTTCTGATTGTATCCTCAAAACAATGAAATTTGGTGGAGGCAGTATCATGGTATAGGGCTCCTTTCATAGTTTGGCTTGGGCCCATTAGTCGTTATCTACAAAACCATGAATTCTGTGCAATACCAGGACATTCATGCACTTCCAACATTATGACAATACTTCGAGGAATGCCCATACCTATATCAGAAAGACAACGCGCCATGCCATATTGTTCCGGTCGTAACTGAGTGGTTTGAGGACATAGGTGTGGAAAAGTTGGATTGGCCAGCCCAGAGTTCTGATCTGAACCTTATCGGGCATCTTTGGGATGTATTGGATCGTCGGGTACGTGCACGTCGAGACCGTCCAAAGAACAAGGCCGAAGTGGTGGCTGCGTTAAAGGCCGAGTGGAGGAACAAATCACCTGACATTTATAAAAAGCTGGTTGAGAGTATGTCGCGAAGATTGAAGGCTGTCATAAAAGCAAAAAGTTTCAGCACAAAATATTAAATGACACGATAAAAGCTCTCTTTTTTTGTCTAAAAGCAGGTGTCCGAATATTAATGGTAGGGCAGTGTGTGTGTGTGTGTGTGTATATATATATATATATATATATATACACACACACACACATATATGGCACAGTTACTTACTTATATATATACGGCATATATATTAAAAAAAAACAATAAGTATTGCCTAAGAATCAAATTCTAATAAATTTATTTTTTAATTTTCATTAAATTATTTTATAATATTTGTTTTTTCAAGTCTTTCAAAAACCTGAAAGTATGCGCTATTCATCTAAAAAAAATCCAGAGGATATACGGCGTATATCCGCGTACACCCTCCGCTACAGCCCTGGATGTAACTCACCATTATTATTATTAGCAATATGGTACAAGGAAGCCTGCGGCTTATGCTGCAATAGCAAAAAAAAAAAAAAAAATTCTGAATTACCTCCAGAGGAAGAGACAGAAGTAGAAGGGAATCACCAAGAAAGAGAAGAATGATGATATTCAGCTCAGGGGTGGTCAAGTCCATACTAACCAGATGTGAGCCCCTTGACACAAAATAGGGTGAGGACGGCTGTAGAAAGAATGGTTTGAACCAAAAACATTTTCATGTTCAAAATCGTGTTAAAATCCCTTGAAATACCACCTCGTTTTACAAACTGAAACGTTTGTAAAACTTCAAAATAAGCCGAAATAATTAAACCCACCGTCTTTAGTTCCCTGAAAATATTTCCTTCCTTATTTACAAATGACCTTGCTTCGTTATTTTGCACATCTAAATATTTATTGAGAAACCAGTTTCTCCTAAAATGGTCGATAACCCCGTAGTAAAAATATCCAAATGTACCGTGATATGCTTGGAAAAATTCTTGAATTGATACAACATTAAACATTTAAATTCACAAATACTTTGAAATCTAAAATTGAACGAGTGGGGTTGTTCAATCTGTTTCGGCAACAAGAAATAAGTTCGTCCAAGTAGACAAACGTGTGTACATTTAAAAACCTGAAATACCAAAAAAAAAAAAAAAAAACCTCGATGTCTTCAAACGTTCCAAAAATTCGCTCCCTAATGCAATTTTATTTTCGTTATCTTCCCTACTTTATATGCTGCAAAGAATGTAGGGGAAACAGCTGCGTGTTTCCCAAATTATAAAACCCACCGGAACCAGTTCTGGTTTAACGTTGTATTTCTGCCCATTAACGTAGCTGTGAAATGCAAAACAACATCGCATTGCCTAACAACCCCCTGTCCCGAGGGTTGTTAGGTAATGTACGATCAGAGCATAGAATATTACAATCCGAGTAATTCAGTGTACGTTTCACGACCAACCCCAGTAGAGAAAATCTTCTTCCGGAACTCAGTTATTTACAACCAATTATTAGCTCTACTCAGTACCGCGGAATTATTTAACTTTGTATAATTCCTTCCATCAGAATGTGCCTCTTTCTGCGCTCACTACAGTCACAGCAAGGCGCTAAATCTAATTTAGCTGTTAATGAACTGGCGCACTTGTTTCCGGAGACGCAGGCTTTTAGGAATATTTAATACAAGCGGGTTCATTTCGCTCACAAAAATCACGGGTTTTCGCAAATAACCCGCGCGAGTATCAAGTTATGGTGAAATCTATGATGGCAGTTTACCATCTATTAGCGAATAGTTCATAGTTACACCCTTCTGCAGCTGTTCAGTCTAACTTGTTAACAGAAAGCGTTGTTTACTGGCTTATAACCGGGCGACTCATCCCCGCCCCTCCACTTGAATCCCTTAACCTTGTTTATTTTTCTTCTTCTGTTCTTTCCGGATGTGTGGACTGGTTGTTTTCGGCATAACACATCTCCCCCCTTCCCCTCGCTGCCGCGTATGGAGCCGGACATCTTCGAAGCAGCAGTCACGTGGGGGTCCTCGTATCGGGTGTGACCCAATCATTCGGATCCGAAAACGATGTTACCAGATCCTGTCTGCCAACTAAGACCGGCCGCACCCGTGGGGCACGAGATGGTGGCTTTCACTCTCACTCGGCTGTTGACCCTTCGCAACTGGAACGCCTCTCACCGGCAGGCAAGGAAACGCAGCGCGTTTTCCCGAGCTGCGTCACGTGATCGCCTTTGCCACTCCAAGTTCAGGGTTACTGCGGTGGAAGCAGGTAGTTGCCGATTCGGCGAGTGAACGGTTGGACATGCGGCGACATTTATCGCTCTTGCTGTCGCCGTCGTGAGGAAAACGTGCAGGTGCGTGCGAGTGAAGGGTGTATGTGTGTGTGCGCGCGCGCGCTCTCTCTTTCGACTCCGGCACAAGTAACTGGCGTTGGTCGCCGGCGAGTGAATAGTTTTCCCGAACAGCACGAGATGGAGATAGGTCATTGGTAAGATGTGTGCTCGCGTGGGAAATTTGAGCTACTGTCTTGTCCTAAACTGCATTCTTCGTGAGCAAGTAACGCCGCTTTGTGCAATGTCCGGCAGGTGATTTGAGCGATTAATTTCCTTCCCCACTTCTCCTTCCCCCTGTGGTGTGCTAAGAACTCTGCTGCCAACAAACTGTTCAGATATGGGAGGTAAACCTTGCAAATTACGTTGCTGGAGCTTTATGTGGATGTTCGGAGTCCTGTTGTCCACAGCTCAATCCCAAAGTAAGTTCTGTTTGTATAGTTTTGTTATCTTCTGAATGTGACAATATTTTTCCGACATTTCGTTTATTGTACCCAATTTACCTCTTTATTTTTATATTTTAAAATTCTTCTATATTCTTTTAAGCGTTTCGATCTAATTTTATTATCTTATTTAATTTCGAGGTCCATTTAATCTCGTATTAACCTTCCAGATCGACGAAATCGTGTGATGATCGATTAGTTGACCCCTTTAGGAACGACACGTTGAATTTTACAAAATTAGCGCTATTTTACATACTGAAAAAAGATCATTATGCTTATCAGCACTTATTCAGAATTCATAAGAAAATGTTGTCAGTAATTAATAAGGAACTGGCAGTCTCAGTACTCCATAAACAATAGGAACAATTTCCTAATGAAAAATATCTGTTGCCAAGCAATTAATGGCAATGTTTGTGGTGCTTTGAAATCAGAATATTGCGTAACAATTCCGATTTTGTAAATTCCTCGCGAAAGTTTGTCGTGGAATTAAATTATTTTAACGGCACACAATTTTCCAGGTCAAGTGAAAGAACTTTACGCCACCTGGAGGGAATTTACCTCAAGCAGAAAAATAAGAAATAGCAGTTTTAAATCACTTGGATACTACTTAATCTGCTCCTTTTTTCCTTCAGCTTTTGTAATGTACAGCCAGGGATGGCTTTGATAATTTTTAATGTGGCAGAGTAAAAGGGCAGCGATTTCTAGCGTTCCAAAAACGATCCGGGACATCAATTTTCCTCGCACATTATCACGTGACCTCTGGCTGACTCCACAGCGTAGCAATCATTCAAGTTAATCTTTTGATACTCTCCGGATAACTCCAGCAGCTCCTTAAGCAGCTTTTAAAATATTGTAAGGTTGTTTAACCCTTGAGTGCTTTGAGATGAGAAAAGTTTTTTCCATCGCTATAAAAATCTTTTTTTTTTTTTTTGTTTTCTTCTTCTTTTTTTTTTTTTTTCCGATTCAGAAATACGAAGAAAGACAAATAGCTTCGTTTTAAAGAATATATGTATCATATTTCATTAGATATCACACTAGGAATTTAAATTGGTTAACCTCTGGTCGTACATGATCTGTTCCTCTGCTGAATAAAACTACGCTTTCTAATACGCTGACTTGGTAAGTTATCAACATATTCAATAAGTACAAACTTACCCTTGTTTGAGTCATCTTTGGAGAGTTCCTGTCATGTCTTCTTTAAAATATTGCATAAAATATTACAAACTATCCGCTTTAACAGCAAGTGATTGCAGTTTATTAGCGAAGAACCTACGAACTCTCCCACTCGAACCGCAATATGATTTCCAAGAGTTGTGTAATAGCACACCTTGAAGTTAACGGATTCTAACGTAGCCAAACACTTTCGCACGCATTGCTCTTAATAACGAAGACGTCGGCCCACAGGTCGAGAGAGAGAAAATTGCGCTAGCCCAGCCTACGAGTTTTGTGGTTTTATGAACTGTAGCTCTCAGCCTGCTTATCAGCATCATTTTCAAGCTCGTTAGCAGTTTCTCTTTCCCATTCCGACCTGAGGCAACATCCATGGTACAGTTTGTTCATTTGCCTTACTGTGATTTGTGTGGGCTGTCCCGCTATTTGAATAACTCCCCCCCTCCAGATGTTCCTGACATTTATAAAACCCAAAAATTTAATAATTTTCATGAGCTGAGAAAGCTATGGACCAGCTATACGTAAGAATTTTTTTTTTCCAGTGTCTGACAAGGATTCGAACCCTCTCCTCTCCAAACGAGTCACAAGTGGCGAAACCGCTTCATTCTCCCGGAATACAAGATTTTTCTGACTCTGTCATATAATTGAAATAATTAGAGGTCGTCCTATCCAGATGGCCAAATGCGTACAGTGGTACACGCGTTTGCTTTAACAAAAGTTTCGGCCCATGACTATTCAACACGAAGCCGTTATTGTGTTCTTTGTGTTGGTGACTCAGTTCACTGCCATCACGACAAAAATCGACCACGCCTCAAAAATAAATTATTGGCTCTCATCCACCGATTCCATAGGAAGAAGCCATATAATTTTCAAAAAAATGTTTCTTGGCTCTAGTACATCTTTGGGATTTGGGTCCTATCGTGGCTGCAGTATCAAAGTACACGCAAAAGTTAGGACCAGTTTCGTAAAGAGACAAGACAATGACACTAATCCATGGTTACGATATCTATGTGAAGTAAGGCTTGGTATTCAATATTTAAATGAAGTTTGTATTTCAAATGAACTGGATCCAACTTGGCAATTATTGCGCAAACAAACCATTAACAAAATGTAAAACACACACGTCCAACCACCTTATGATTTGCAAGCGTGGTTAAAGGCATCAAAAACAGTGTTGTTGTTATTGCCCAGAGTCGATAAGGTGTAGCATACTTATGAGCAGGTGTCTTAAGCAGGAACACACCCAAAGTGGACGCACCCCCAGAATAAATGAATTAAATGAAGTTTGACAGCAAACCGGTTTGCGTTATTGATTTTCGCCGCAAAGGTGATAAAACTGTGACCTTTCCGTATATTTATCGGAAGATAATATTATTTCGTTTAAGAGTGCCGGAACTAATTTCTTTCAGTCCCTTTTGAAACTATTCAGAAGATACGAGTACGATAACATGAAGCAATTAAAGAAATAGTTGGGGAAGACGAGGAAATTTAGTCGATCTTTGAATTTTTGTGCTGGTAATCTTTTATGGTAACTTTCAACGATAATATATCGTAAAGTAATATATCATTTGAGTGGGCATGCGGATGAACTTGAGCCGCCTATTATTTTTCTATTTACTATAGGTCATAAATTTTTTGGAAGATACAGGTTCCGATTCGAATCTAATCAACATTTTAAGTGACGAAGCGTCAGGAAGGTAAGGAACCTTAAGATTTAGTACCTCCCTTGGCACTTTTGCTTTCATTTAAAAAACTAGTCGGTAATGACTCCCCATGGCAAGAGATTCCGTCAATGACCTTAGCTCGGGTTTTACTTGCACTTCGCATTGAATTAATCGGCCTCAAAACAGGTAAATAAATCTAATGATGAACGCTTGAGTATACAGATACCCAAGAGTAGGCAAAAAGAAACGCACTCCAAGGTGACGTTTGTCCCTGGGGTTCAAACGCATGTCTGGGGTGTATGAAGACTTTTTTTTTTTTTTTTTTAGGGGGTAGCAATATTATGAATGTGACTGAAAACTAAGCTTGAATTTATCTCAAGCTTTTAAATCAGAAGGAGCGAAAACTGACATCAAGATATCCAATGGTTATTACAATTAGTATTTTAAATAAACGAGTGTTTGGATTCCTGTTTCTGTAGGATATCACAAGCATTTAGTATATTTATTATTAATTACAGTACAAATTGAATTATTGCACGATCAACAGATATAGATCGTTACGTTATCTATAACTATTGCTCTTGATTAAAATCCACACTATCTACAAGCGGTTTTCAATCTCGCTAAATTAATCTTCTTGCAATGTCCTGAGGTTCTTCCATTAAATAATAATTAATGAACCACAGTATATCGCTGTGAGGAAGTCTGCTTCCCAAACAGGCAGCTAAAATTAAAAGTAGGAGGTACTGTGTCGTCTCATCATATCAAATCAATAAAATCAAAGAACCAAAATAACATAGATGGATAGGCTATTACTGATTGAGTCTGTGTAATTAAAGAAAACTCATTATTTACGCAATCAAATGGACTTGGTATCGCGCACAAATCTTGATTCAATGAGGATGGGATGGTCATCTAAAATAGCCTATGATAAGTTACAATAAAATGAAAATATCAAATAAAACAATCAAATTATCTTAGCTTTTGTAGTTCTTTATTGAACAGTCAGTTACATTTTTGACACAACCTATAAATGATCACAGTGACATCGCTGGATTTTGCGATCGTTGGGAATAGCATAACAACAGGGCAACGCAAAAATTTGGCTGGGAGAGGGAATCTCATTCAATCAATTCTCGGAGTAATCTTCACCACGAGGGAATAACCGTGGTTTAGACAAATTCTAAGACTTGCTGCCATATTTCTCTCCAGCTAGACTACAGGAGAACCGCTAAATGGAATTTCTACATGCAGAATTCTAATCTATCCCCTGCCCACTAGCTTGTACTCCTCTCTACATAGTTTCCAGAAAGATTTCCGTATGACCAACGGCTATTTGCAAGAATTGTGAGGATGCTAGGACTGACACAGAAGCAAACTTCCGGTTAAGAAGTAGCCAATTATCGGATTTTTAATAATAAATGAGCTTAGCTGGCTATCTTTTATATATCGTTTGTTTGTTTGTTATTCGGTTTTTGGGAGCATTAGCAACTAAAGCCATATTGCTCCGGGGATATGCGGTGGTCATTCCCTGACCTTTCCGCATCTGGTGGTCACGGGCTCGAACCCGGGTCTAATCAAGAAGCCTGTGCTACGCACTGCTGCTCCTGGCTACGGAGGCGCTTTTATATACCGTAAATGTGCGCGTGGAAGAAGGGCAGAAAATTTTTGCCATCACTGATTTTTCTGGGGTTCTGGTTAAACAGGAGAGTGAGATACACCAAAGTCCTTGGAGTTTTTGTAACTCTTTAAGAGTTTACATTTGTACACCCCCGACTGTTGTTTTCCCCACTATTGATCATATACCTCTCGCATTTAATTTAAATAAATAAATAAATAAATTTTCTGTTTATACTCCGGCACGACAACCAAGTCAGTAGTTTACAATAAATCGTCAATACAAATATTTATCGTATTTAGTAGTCACGGGCTTGAACCCCGGTCCACTCAAGGAAAGCGTGCTATGCACTCTCGCTCCTGACCTAACATTTATTTAAAAATTAAATCATGAAAGAAAAATCGTAGTTCGTGGGTACGCCCAATGTTTAGCAGCATTCTCACTCATTTTTTCCATATAAAATTAAATCAACAGAGAGTAACTCGGAGATGCTCCACTTTGATGAACTATTGGCATTTCTGACTGAGACAATTGTGAAAACAGATACGTCAATGTAATATTTTGTTTACTGTCGCCTGTAAGCACAATTAATTTTTTAGTCAATTAGTGAACATATATAAATGAACATATGGCTCGCAAAGGAAGAAACTTTGCCTTCACAACGAGTTTTCCTGTCATTGCACTGGTTTAAACATTGCCAAAAAGGTTAACCGTTCATTTAAAAGAAACTACTAGCTACCAAAACAGGTTAGAGGAGTCTCATCTTTTAAATTAATGACAGTTAGCCATTTTTCTAAAAGTAATGCCAATGCCAGGGCGAATTGATGGGAAGAAGTTAGTTGATCATGCCACATTCTAATCAATACGTATAAGTTATGAAGCCTTACGGCATTACACAAGATTCATCCTACATGGAAAATACCTTAAAACCTCGTTATTGGCCAGACATTGCAGCCTCCAGATTTAGACATGTGGAGGCCCTAAGCCAAAGGATGTGAAGAGACTCCAAAATACGTTTGTTTGTTTTTTTCTTTTTTATCTTCATGAAAGGAAACAGGGAGGTTCCCTCAGATATATCAACGTCCCAAAACATGACTACTTACCAGGCATATGACTAAATTGCTTACCTGTCATTAGTCTTAGTGAGGTCACTCATTGTACTTAGCGGGGTTTTGGTAACGTGTGACAGCACAATACACAAACATAATCTTCACTAAAATAGAAGAACACATTGGAAAAGACCTAAGTTCGAATGAATTAATGATGAGAGGGATTTTTATGGGTCTTTTTCACAACGAGGCTCGGTTAGTCACGGGCGGGGGCACCATGGTTTTTTTTTTTTTTTTTTTTTTTGCTGGTTATCAAAGGTAATTAATTATCATCAATTGCCACAAAATTATCCTCATATTAGAAAAAAAGAATGACTTTACGATAAAGTACAAAACCTACTTTTAATACAAATAATTAATATATACGTTTGTTGCTCGCCCCACAGTTAGGGAGCAGACAATATTTGTTAGAGAAATATCTGCGTAGAAAGTGTTGTCACTTAAAAAGAGAAGTGCATGAGGTCAGGGTGAGTGCAGTCACCTTGAGCAGCATTTCAGGTGGAAGAAAACTTCGGATACATGTAGTCTATTGTTCGTTGATCAGACATGGATTTGCCCTAAGGGCAGACAAAGGAATACGTCACGTGCGTGTGAATTAACATCGCCTTTGCAATTTCCTAAATACAAAACAACGTTTGGAAACAAAAACAAACGGAAACAGAAAAACGTGCAAAATGTAAACAGCTAGATGAGTACAACGCCATCTGCTGGCGTCAAGGCTAATGACACACGAGTTGGTCTGTTCGGACATCGTCACCAGGCTGTTGAAAGGAGAGACACCGGTTATCAATTACGAATGCCAGTGTCTACTCGTAGGTCCACTCCTTCCACTGCAAAAATTTCTGACGACGCTTATAATGTTCATCCAGTTCGGCAGATTAGAATTAACAGTTGTTAAAACTGAATGAACTCCTGTTTGCTATTCCATTTAAAATCGCCAAGCTACTGTTTAATGGATAAATTTTGTTCCTCTCAGACCCAGCAGACTTTCCTTGTAGTAAATGAATTAACTGTAGAGAGGACAGGGCTCTTGGAGTAATTTTTGCTAATCAAAAATGACAGTTGCTAAGCAGTTTGTTGCTCATTTAAGAGGTGCTCTTTCCCGAATGGAAGGAAATTTATTGTTACTCGAGAAATAAAGTTACTGAAAATGAAACTGTTTGTAGTTTGCCCGCGGCACACAGCGTGTCGTACCTGCATAACGCATCGCGAACACATGCTGTGAACAGGAAGCTTCTAGGACCGGCTTGAGCAGGTTCGATAAGAGAAATCGCCCCGGGACAGTTCAATACAGTCTATTCTCAAGTGCAGTCTTTTTTTTTTTTTTTTTTTTTACGACTGATGATTCGAGACATACCTGTACTCTAAAGTCCGATGCTAAATTGTGATAGCAATAAATTACATCACGTGATAAAGCCCAGAAACGAATTACGTAATGCAGGTGGTTGCACTTCAAGTAGATAGGTGGACATTCGCGCCAAATGAAACAGCCGTCAAGATGATAAACGCGATATAAAATTCAGCTGTTTGGAATTGTTTTTTTAACACGTACTCTTGAATTTCTCTGCAATCTTCCTTTTATTTCATTTTTTTTTTTTATTCATTCGCCTACTCCGAATGCAAAATTTTGCCATCACTCTCTTAAAAAGGCAGCTTTCTTAAGACAGTCATTGTCCTAGGAAAGCAACTTTCTAACTTTCTAGTGAGGGGGGAGGGGAGATAGCATGCCAATACGCGCTCTTCAGAAGTAGTCCGAGAGTCCCGTGAATGAAGGAGTGCTCAAGGTCACACTTTTGAAACGCTACGTCTGAAAGTTTGAAGGCGTGTGAACGTTCTCCAAGGAAAGAGATGACACGCACCGCGACACGAACTTTACGGTAGGGGACAAGAGAAGGAGTTTAGAGGGGGCAAAAGTTTTAACTCTCCCTTTTCGTAGCGGCACTTTTAGTGCAGGTAGCTGAGAATGGCGTCAGACGGATTACGGAGTCTGGTCACGGCTGTGGGGGACTTTCACTTCGAGAAGGATAGCAACAGAGTGTTACTGGACGTATTCCTTCTGCAGCTCCCAGTTGAATTTCCGAAGTTATTTCTGACGTCTTTTTTGGATCCTGGGAAATGCAGCTATGTCAGGCTGCTACGACTTCATTACTTTAAAATAAGGTGCTTTTACAGAAACGTGAGTGTCCTTCTGAAATGTAAGGAGAATGGTGGAACTAGAGGCTTTTATCTGTTTTGTTCACTACCTTTGTGATTTTACTGCAAGAAATATTCCTGGTTTTTTCGCTTTGACCACTGCGCATGCTATTTTTATCCATCGTTATTTTATTATTCTGTCCGCTAAGTTTTCGTCCCGGGTCGAATGCTAGTAATTACAGTACAAGTATAATGTTACACAATACGTGGATATTATTTCGGGTATTTGGATGATATTTATTACTTCGACCCGCCATCTTAAAACAAGATGGCCGCCACTCATTTCGAACATGTCTTTGCGGTCCAAACGGAATGAAACTTACTGTACGTGAGAGCAGGCCTACTTGAAAAAGTATTGAAATAGCTTCCAATACAGAAACTAAATATATATACTAAAACACATAAAAGCAGGAAATTTGCTTACTCAGAACTTCTTGTTTTAAAAATAGATCGATTTAAAGTTGAGGCAAATGAAGGCATTTGAGAGTTCATATTCCATCCTGCCGATCCGCTAATACGTCCATGTTACTTCTACTCCACCAAAGTCAAACAAGATGTGATACTATCTTAGATTTTCCCTATTCTGTCAGATTTTTAATATAGAGCTTAAATACATATTCCTTTTTATTTAATTAATGTCAAAAAATTATCAGTCTTTTTAATTTTACAATATTAATTGGTATTAATGTCTGCCAAACTACGAGAACAGAAAATAATCATAAAATTAAAATAGATTTTTTTATTTTGTTTTCTTAAAAAAGCTAAAAAGAGGTGTTTTTTTTAAGTCAATGTTCTAAAATTTAAAAAGTTTAACTTTTAAAATAACTTACTACGCATTATTTTCGGTTCTGTATGTTCAGGAAAAATTGCAGTCAGCGATTTAAAATCTCAAGCAGAAATAATTTTTCCGTGATGAATGGCCTTCATTTTTTTTTTTTTTTTTTTTTTGTATTTTTAAGTTCGTTGTCGAGTCACGTTTTTCTTACTAAATAAATGAATATTATCATTTATTACTAAGTAATAAATATTTATTAACGTAAATATTTAATAGAGGAAATTAGTTTAACATAAATTAAGTTACTGTGAAAAATGGCATTTGTTAAATTAGAAGAACCAACAAAACAAATATTCATTCATAATTTAAATTTATTCAGGGCAGTGGCCACACGGTAGTTTGCAATCTGCTTCAAGTCTTCTTTTGAAGAATCACACTAGGTGTGATTCTTCAAAATTAATTTTATCCCATTAATTTTCTTTACGGTATAACATTAATAAAAAGTAAAATAATGATTATGATATACTGTATTTTTATTTCCTTTTATTACAGAATACGAAGAAAGGTGCATTCAATACAACGTATGATAGAATTTTAAAATATGCACACGAAATTAAGTGAACTTACAAAAAATGCGAAATAAAAATAATTATTGTAAAGATTAATACTAATTGTTGCATCTTACCCTGGATAAAATCATTTATTTATCAATAAGTTACAGCACCTTTACTGTAACCTAGACACATTCCCCTAAGGAGATTTCTAACTTGGACGAATAGTCTCAGACTCTGTCACCAATATTCAACTCAATTTTTTACACAAACTATTTTTTATTTTATTTATATATATATTTTTTTTTATGTGAACCCCAAACACGAGAGGTATTAGAACCTATAGTACTTAGTACCGTGCTTGGGTTGGAGGTTGAGAAGACGAAAGAAGATATTTGTTGACATTGGACTTGAACTTCTGTAGATTGTAATTTTCAGTAATTTTCAATATTTAAAATTACACAAACCTCTGTCCTTCTCCAACTAGATTTGGATAACTTTAACCAGTTGAAAAACAGTTGAGAAATTGGGGACTGAGTTTGGGACTATTCTTGGATGTCGCATTTTTTTGGGGGAATTTGTGTGTACTGAGCTTTAATCAAATATGCAAGTAAACAAGGCTCTGCAAAAGGTGCTGTAACGTGTTACTAAATAATAAATGATTTTATTGTGGTTAAAGAATGTAAGAAATTAGTATTAAACTTTATGGATAGATAACGTTCGCGAAGAAAAATGGCTCGTTCAAATTTTTGATTAAAGTAAATTACTTTATGTGCGCATTATTAGTTCAGATCATTCGCAGTTCGTGGAAAACCGTTGCCGGTTCAATAATTGGTGACCCCTTGAACTAGACATTGAAAACATGCTAGCAGATTGTAGATGTTCGGACACGCACCCCGCTTCTTGACATAGCCTATTGTTAAGACAAAATATGACTGTATCGAAACGGCAAGAAAGGTAAAATTATTCTTTTTAATTTGTTCAGTTTGGAAGGATAGCGCTTCTTTCGACTGCAAGCAATAGTCAGCCCACATTGTTTGTATATTTCGTGGATGCGAGGCATAAATCTCTCTTATTGCATTATGAATATTTATTTATCACAGCCGCGGCGATTTAAGGTCTAACGCAAATATATTATAGCAGGAGAACCGTACGTTCACAGGTAGACTGCAAGACGAAAAACCGGAATAACTCATTGGAGGAGCTCCTGCATCTCAGTATCAACTCCTCCCCGGGTACAGTGGAGTTGTGGCTGATACTGTAGGCATTAAACCCCCTTCAATCACTTCCATCTAAACTAGGTTTGGAGCCGACTTAGAAAATTCGGGAGACTCGGTTCAAAGTGCATGCAAACCTCTTACAATTCGGAAATTTTAATACTAATTTCTGTCAAAATTTAAAAATAAAATGCAAATGTACAATATAAAGTAGAAAGAGCAGGGTCTGATGCAGTCATATAATTTGTACTGTTATCAAGAAAACCTTGACTAGGTTAGTCAGTATTCATGAGAATCAGTTTTCTTCTAGGATCACAAATGCTCAAAAATCACTATTTCTGGGGTAAACAACAATTAATCAGAAAAAGTAATTATTTCCTAATCTATGCAACAAGTTTAGGCGATTCCTTTCAATGATGACTGCCTATTACTGAAATCTATTCGGTAATTTCTCTTACGAGATATAAGATTTTAGGGTTCTCCTTAGAAGAATTCGTCCTTGAAGACGTGAAGGGACAAGCATGTGGGAAAGGCATACAAGCCTTTAACGAGGTTTCCGGTTGCGGGCACATTAATAAATCATTTTATCTTTCGTGTTCGAATGCCTATCAGTTCAAATGGAGACTGTCCATACCCATTAGGCAGTGGACATGGTACTGCCAAACACCGTTTTACAACCACTTCGGTGCTCGAGAATATCAGAGTGGAAAATGCCCGAGTTTTCCCTGCAAGGTGACAAGGGCTCCACATTTTAGCTGTATCAATTGCATCCTTACTCGTGGTAAAACTAGGTTGGCAGTGTTCTACGAATATTTCAATCTGTACAAGGGTGGATGAAGGGGAATGAAATTAATGTGGAGTTTATACATTGTTAGATGCAATATTATTCTCCTATCAATAGATTCTATTGTTCAATTCTATTGTTCAAAGTTCCAGAATCCTTTGAGATGAATAAAGAATTTCTCTCAATATTCCTCAGGGAGAGAAAAGGTACAGACTAAGGGCGACTCGGTGTGTGCGTGTGTATGAGCGCACAGAGGTATAATTTGGATAATAATCACCTCCCCCCCCCCAAAAGATTATTTCAAAAACATATTTTCTGTATACTTTTATAATGATCGATCGGTACGATAACATGAGGAGGGACTGGTGGGGGGGAAAAAAAAAAGAAAAAAAATATGTATATTAACTATAAACACTGTTTGGAAACGTAACCAAACTACTAAAGAGGGAAAAAAAAAAAAATCTCTAATGAGATGCTGTTTTATTGCTATATGGTGCCCGAATATTATGCACGCGCACAGGAGACTCCTGATTTCGGAATTCTTGTTAGGAAGCACTTACGCGATGCTCGCTGAGAAAGAGTAACATAATCCAATGAGACGCGTCCGTAGTTTTTACTGTGTACTTTTTTTTCCCCCTCTCCTTCTCGGTGTGTCAAATTTTATGTGTAGTACATCCTACTGCAACCAACTGCCTTTTTGAAAAGTAATACCCTGGAACACTTTGATACGTACAGCCTCTTCCTGCGGAAAACTTTTTTTGACAGCTGAGATACGCTGATCCACGTCTGAAAAAGTATTGCGCAGTCATTGAAACCTCATGCACCGATACGTTGATAGACCAGAGTCGAAAAATTCTCCAGCATCGTGTGTATCCAGTTTTTACCTTCTGGTTCGCGCTAGTACTTAACCACATGCTTTTAAAAGATTATTAAATAGCCTTGCCGTAGCAAACAGTCTGGGACTTGTTTCAACTCCTCTCCCGCTCGCTTGGTTTAATTTGTCCAGTGGGTTTTGTTCAAGAAATTAAAAATATCAGCGTAGGAACAAAAGTTTCTGCCTTATTTTATTCCTTAGTTTTACGTTGCCTAGGAAGTGAGTTTGACATTAACGTCTGAACTCAGCAAAATCAACCATTTAGCACGATTCATTCCTCCATATTTACCCCCTATAGTTTGAGCTACGGGCCACAGTTAGAAGATTCTATTTTTTTTTTCTTTTTTTTTTTTCACTATGGTTTGCTTTTGATTTGTGGTGTTGTATGGTTCACTGTGGGCCATCTTAATTGATGACGTTGTGGACTTTGAAATGGGCTGACAATTATTTATAATATGGACTTGGATGCTTTAGGCTGTTTTCTATATACAGGGTGTTTCAGTTAAACGTTTCAGAACTTCTAAGAGGGGTAGGGCACATCCTGACAACTCGAAATCATATAGCAATGTGGGGTCGGAAATGCTTTCCTGAAGCGGTGTTGTACACAGAAGCACCATAAAGAAAAGAGACCGTAAGTGAGAAATCGTTTTAATAATACATGAAAAGAAGCAAAAGGTACATGGATTAAAGTAAGTGTTCGAAGTTTCTTCCACGGGCTACAATGCACGCCTCACATCTCCGACGCATGGACATCCGAACATTCTGGAATACTCCAGGCGAATTTCGAATTTCTTCGGCAGCTACTGCGATTCTTGCAACCAGCTCCTCAGCATTGTCAACAGGGGTGTCATAAACTAGCGATTTCACATGACCCCAGAAATAAAAATCAAGACATGATAGGTCGGGTGACCGAGCAGGCCAACGCACGGGACCACCACGTCCGATCCACTGTTGACCAAATGTGACATCCAGGTAGTTACGAACATCTCCGCTATAATGGGCAGGGGCTCCATCGTGTTGGAACCACATTGTCCGTTGCGTCGATGCAGAAATCTGTTCATCTCTCAAAAGTTGTGGCAATACTTGCTGCAGAAAGATCAAGTAGATAGGTCCGGTTAGACGACACGGTAACAGGTAAGGTCCGATGAGGTGATCTCCCATAATACCGGCCCATACATTGACCGAAAATCGAATCTGTGCTGCACGACGTCGTATTGCATGCGGGTTCTCGACCGCCCAGATATGGTCGTTATGCGTGTTGAAAATTCCTTCCCTTGTGAAGGATGCCTCATCGGAAAACAACACTTCAGCAGGAAAAAGGGGATTTGTAGCACATTTTCCAAGGTACCACTGTGCGAAAGCAATACGAGGTTGAAGAAACTTCGAACACTTACTTTAATCCATGTACCTTTTTTGCTTCTTTTCATGTATTATTAAAACGATTTCTCACTTACGGTGAGAAATCGTTTTTCTTTTTATGGTGCTTCTGTGTACAACACCGCTTCAGGAAAGCATTTCCGACCCCACATTGCTATATGATTTCGAGTTGTCAGGATGTACCCTACCCCTCTTAGAAGTTCTGAAACGTTTAACTGAAACACCCTGTATATCTATTTTTGTGTCGTTTTAATAGTTTAATGTGTCGTCTTAGGGGTCTTCCCATCATGTAAGGCCTGACGTAGCCCAGTGGTCAGGAGCCAGAGTGCATAGCACGCGTTCCTTGAGTGGACCGGGGTTCAAGCCCGTGACTACTAAATACGATAAATATTTGTATTGACGATTTATTGTAAACTCTACTCACTTGGTTGTCGTGTCGGAGTATAAACAGAATTTTTTTTTTTTTTTCTTTTTTAATTGTGCGAAAACAAGAGAGTGAGTATATCACAGTTATGTAAATTATCTGTATATTAGATAGAGGTGTTGCCAAACTTTGGTAGACTGCATAATACAATAAATAAAAACTACTGTAATGTCATGGCGAAGTTTAACTGAAGTTCCAGGTGCCGCTTTACATTTGAGACATACTAATATCCGCTGATTCCGCTCTACATGACAGCAGTTGGATGAAGATACAGTGGAAACTTGGGTCTTCTGACCGCACTCAGAAGGTTAATACAGTGATTACGATACAATCCTTCTACACTGTGTCGAAAAGGCATGGGTTTTAATCCCGTTCCGACAGGGGAAAACTTCTCTCTGTCCTTTTCATAATGGGCAAGTTAATCGATCTCATACGAGGGTTGCATGGTTTTATTTCACCAGAAACTCGGGCTTTTCATTCAGCAAACCGAAGGATATTACGGATAACATATTGAAGCCTCATAGCATTAGTTGCTTTGGCACTTGCCACAAATGCTGTACCAACTGTTTCTAATAACAGTTGGTACAGCAGAAGCAACTGTTATTAGAAAGTCTCGCCAGTTGAGAATCCAACGTCTCAAATGGCGAGATGCTCTGAGTGTGTCTTTCAATATTTGTGCGAAAACAGCTTGAAAACGTGCGAAAACTGCCTGACGAATAAGCATACAACAGTCTCATCCACAGTCGCTGCTACGTCTCCTTGTGGCGCAACGGGATGCATATCCTATGATGTGTTACTTCCGTAGTACTCAATGGTCATCCTTGTGGCGTATGATCATGATCACTCTTACCCCTGTGTCTCCTTGTGGCGCAGAGAACTTCTATCTTCTAAATCCTACTGGGACATCACATCTGTCTTCTCTCATGATCAGAATGCACTTAGGGATGAATTACAGCTAACTCAGTGTTCCTTGTTCCATCTCCTTGTGGTGCATTGGATTGTCGATCCTTGACTTACATCTGAATAGCAGCTGGATGGACAGGTTCTGTGAATATTCTATGATTCCGAATTGTATTCCACGGCTATGTGAGTGTAGAGTGCGACTCGTCCTTGAGTACTTAGATAAATCTGAAAACTGAACAGTAATGTAAATAGTTGGGGGGACACTGTAAAAGATGACTAGGATCGCCTGGTTTAATAAAAAAATAAATAAGTCTGACTACCTCTTTCATCCGCTGTGCTCTTATATACTGCTTGAAACCAGTTCTACCATCCATCTGTCATGTGCCCTCCTGGAACGGAGCATTATCTTTCGAACTTGGTGTTCCGATACACATTTGGGGATGGCCTATTCTTGTCAGTAGATAAAACTTATTCCTCCAACAATAATTTCTCCCGTAATTAACGCGATAAGGACCCTTGCCACTTGGATGCCATGGCATCTACATAAATAAAAAATAACATTTAAAATGACCGATAAATCGTGTTCTTGAACTGTGCTTGCTTTACACTAAGACCAATTAATACGATGTACTTTGTATGCCAATGTACAACAGACATGAATAGTGGTTCACTTTCCTTTGCGTCTTTCAATTCATAGTTGATAATCACTTAACCAAACAAAGCGGGTGCCTATTAACTAGTTGTTTATAGCTACGGGAAATACAATGTAGCAGCTATCCATTTACTAGTGATCATTAGACTCATGGCATTATACGGATTAGTGTTTAGAAGAGGCCGAAATACATGGACAATAACTGCGTCAGACTATCACATATGAAGATGTAAATTGATCCTTTGTGAAGAACAATACAATATGTTATACCCTTTTGATATTCCATCTACAGTACTGAGGCGGTGTTAAACCGTTTAGAATTTCCCCCAGAGACATTCTGCATGCATGTAAGGCATGGACAAATGAATTACAAATTTGGACCACACTGGTCGAAAACAGACATCCATCATGTCTTCTGCAGTTTATGGGGATATAGAACTGATTGTTCTTGCAGTGAAGAGCTACGCATAATAGCTGAAATCAGAATGAATAGACTGCGATATATACACGACTATCCGAAGTTTCTGTATTGCAGGATTAGATTGGTCAAACCCGGCATTAGGAACAAACTACTTCTGAGCTATATCAGTGACAAATACGCGGTAGATAAATTACTTGGTTTCTGCGCATGGGCACCATCTGCAAGACCTTTCTAACACCATAAGGAGTGAATTATTTAGTACGCGTCTGAAGTTTCACTGGAGACGATGCTTTGAACACGGCTTAAAAGGTTTCTTTTATCTCTTCACGTATAGCACAGCCATTAATATTGATGCTCTCGGTAAGATACCGTGAACGCCACACACACATACACACAACGGCTGCTTCAATTTGTTTATACTTCCGAGTCCATCAATCATTTTCGTAAGTGTGGATTTTTTCTGCTAACTCCAAATGGCACTGAGGGGTTAGAAATACAGTCTGGTCTATCTCATGTAACACAGTTTAGAGGAATACGTGAAGGCTCGTGCCAGATAAAACCAAACAGAACAATGTTACTATATACAGTAGTTCCTAACCTTCAGAGTAGTCTAGATACGTAGAGATTATACTCCACGTATCAGAAATATACCGATGGACGAAATTAAGATAATCACAAAAGCCAGAAACAATTTTTTTTTTTTTTTTTAATTCATATGGTAGTGTTAAATGAATTTTTCCAAAGGCAAAAAGGAGATTTTTTTTTTTATACGCACTAATACGATTATAATAAAAAAAATCCCGAAATGAAATTTCCGACAGACGTACCTAAAAGTAGTCAATAGGGGACTATAAACACCACTGCTGTCTGTGTTGTTCTCGTACTTAATGAGACCGCCTATTAAAGAGTGAAGCAGCAAATCCCATTACTCAGTGAGAGCTAATTTAACTCTGGAAAGTCTTTAGAAGTCTGAGGTTCAATTAATTAATAATAGTTATCCGATTCTTATAATCCACAAATCTATTTTAAAAAAATAAAATAAATGAATAAATAAAATTCTGTTGATATTTCAAGGCTACCACATAAAGTTAGAACAGTTGAAAGATACAGACATAAGAACATTACCGTATTTAGTCACGTGGACTTTGAACCACTGTCACTCAAAGACACTTCTACATCCTCCCTCTTGACTCTGCTACAACAGAAAACAATCAAACTTTCGAAATCCTTTAATTCCCTCAAAGGCAAAACCTCCCCATCAAGCTTGCTGTTGTTTTTTGCTTCAATATGTAATTCGCAGTTTAATTTTTATATTAATACCACTGAAGAAGGTCGCAGGATATGAACCGGAACGTATAGTTTAGTTGTTGTTATTTGGTTTTTCTAGGAGCATTAGCAACTAAGGCCATATTGCTCCGGGGATATGCGATGGTCATTCCCTGACCTTTCCGCATCCTCCGTATTTGGTGGTGACGGGCTCGAACCCCGGTCTAATCAAGAAGCGTGTGCTACGCACTGCTGTTCCTTCCCACCTGGCTACGGAGGCGCTTTATATATAGTTTAGTATTGTTTTAGCATTCGATGTTATTTTTCCCACCTCAATGAATGGACACAGAGACGTGTCGCAACTTCATAATTATTGTAGCCTGATTTTTCAACTCGCGCTCATACAAAAATAAATTTCAATAGTGGGCTAAGCATTATCTTACTGGCTGCTATATTAGCTGACACACAAACTTACTCCCCAAGGCTCTTTACACAGGTCTTGTTTATTAATGGGCTAATACACGATGATTTATTATTATTATTTTTTTATCCATCATGCCACTTTACTAATTTTAAGAACCTAAAATATTGTTTAGAAGCAGAATTTAATACTTCAAATACGTTTAGTGTTGGGAAATTCATGCCACAACGTGTTCAGCGTGTCCTCCACATTTATCAATAATATATCTCAGACTGAGTGTACAGTTACGAAGAATCCTCTGATACAGAAAAAAATTCGCCTTCTATCGCTTTTTTTTTTCAGTGCAGGAATTGTTCTTGGATTCTTTTAAAACACTGTCTTTGAGATAACCCCAGAGATAAAAATCAAAGGTTTAAATTAGGTAGCCTCAGTCTTTTGTCACACCACCTCACAGTAGCAGTTAGAAACAACCCTGTTGTCAAATTTCATCCAGAAACTCCAGGACAATTGCAGTATTCATTTGTCGCCAACGAACTCTCCGAACCTTTCTCTACAGAGTAATAATGTTTTTGGTACGAAAAATTTGAAGCTTGTAAAACTGCAAAAGGTAAAAAAAACAGTATGATGATTAAAAAAAATCACCTTGTACGTTTAGATACAATACCTTCGCTTTTTTGTACTTGCTTAAGAAAATTTTAAATCAACCATTTGCGAAATTTTATTTTGAACAAAAGCGACTACACCAAAAAGACCAGAGATTGTGTTGAAATAATGATATGCAAAATAAGCTTCCTGTAATATCACATTAAATCAATACCAATATGTAATGTAACTCTCGCTCTTCTAGCCTTGAGGCTGCCTGGTGATGGTTTTCATTCATGTAAATACTGGATAAAAAAAGAAAAGATATAACCACCAAATCGACTTGTCAATCTTCAGACTAAATAGCTTTTAAAAGTGACTATAAAGTGGCTGTATGCGTAGCTGTTGTTAGAAAAAATATATATAATCAAACATCACATTTAGAATTTTATTCTTTCGAGAAGTTATATCACAAAATGAATATAATTACAATGCGGATACTGAAAATAATAATTTTAGACATCCACGTGATCTATTTCAAAAAACTTTCATTAACTGGTGAGACAATAAAACAATTCCAGAATTGAGTGGGACACCAGAACAATCGAAAATTTCCCATCTGTCCCGTATGTTCGCCCTATATATGCATCATTCTTTTTGGGTTTACATTGAACCGGTATGACATAGCGTTTGATTGTATTCCGTTCAAAATCCCTCCCCCATTTACTTGAGACTGTGTATATTCAATAATTTATACGTACTTTTAAAAAATAAGTAGTCTGAGATAAGTTCTTATAAGTATCTCCATTAACCGTGTGGTGAAAAGCATTTAAAGACAGTTTCCGGTTAATAAGACAAATTTCCAAGCATCCTTAAGAGGATTAAAGTGGTTGCGAAACTGATGAAAGAGGTAAAAAATAATAATAATAATAAATCCCTGTTGGGAAATAAGAGCGCAAGTGCTACTAACCCTACCTGTTACTTCCAGCCAAATTTGCTTCGAAGAGCAGTGTACACTTACAAATGCCGGGTTTATTCCAATAAACGAGTGGGACTATTTCATGTCGCAAGAGGGCAGATGCAAGAAGACTGCATCATCCACTGACAGCAATAATTAAGCTAAAAGCTTTTCTTCATGCACGCGCTCAAACTCACCTGTCTCCTTACGTTGATACCACTACCTGGCTTCCCTCCCACCACCCCCTTCCACAGAACTTGGTGATGTATGGATGCTGCAGCGGAGTTATGATACGTTGTTCCGCTAATGACGAGTTCGTCTCCCCGAAACGAAAAAGAAAGGCATGTAAGTAGGAGACGACGATCTTCGAATACCCAACGGTTCCGAACCGAAATGGAAGCTGTCCGTGGCGAAGACTCTCGATGGAAGATGAAAGGAATGCGTGTCACATGTCATTTGCCGTCAGATGAGCCATTGTCGCGTCCGCTGAACGCGTGTCTTCGACTCTATAAACCACAAAGTTGGATTGTGTAACAAATACGCGCGGGTTGCCAAGGAAACCGGGCCCGCGTGAAACGAACAGACAGACTCTTGGAGCTGGTACACGGTCTACTTCCTGTGGTGAGAGACATTCCGTGTTTTGAAAGCTCCGAGCATCCTCGGCCTTTGGGGAATCGGACTCTCCTTTCAAGGCAGCGATATTTCCGCGACACATTATTTAGAAGTTCCTGCACTACTTGGTTGCACGAGATTTATGTTAGGAAAACTTACTGGAATATTCAGATGCATCGGTCTATGTGAGGTTGACAAACAGACATCTGTTGGTAGATTCTTCTGCTTTGCCTACAGCAGTATATCAAACCCGGCGGCATTTTTCAGTCTCGTGCTTTCACCATACCCACTTTCAGCATTTCTTCTTCAAATAATAAAAATTCTGGAACGATTGGCTTTGGATTCAATAATTCAAACACAAATAAGAGCAACATAACTTTTTTGATAACCTGGAAAACACCAGTAGGCAACATCGGCAGCGTTGACGTCATTAAAAAATTTTCACTGAGACATACACAAAGCCTTAAATACCATTATCTGACGAAAACTTGCGATAATTAAATTTATATCAATGAGATAAAGACATTTTTAAAGAGGTGTTTCCACAATTAGCTTCGGTGGTAACTGGAATTGCGATTATGTGTTATTTTAAAAGTAAAATATTATCAATTCTCGTAATAACCTTCGGCGTGGACTTTGTGATCAAATATTTGCAAGGGAAGACTTTGATCGTCGGCAGCTTCAGAAACAAGGAAGAAAACGAACAAAGAAAGTTGTTACTGTCGATGGATCTTCTGTGCGGACTATGACTGACGGGAATCCATTTAGGCAGAATACATTATCATAAACTTAACATAATCTCTTCAGATCAGCCATTAGCTGGTGTAGGCCAGCAATCTTTCTAAGTGCAATGTCATTTTGCAGTTTCCTTTTTCGTGTTCGAAAAATATATACATCATTCTCTGGTAACTTTCATTTAGTAAAGTCACTTATGACATTTCTTTGACGATATAAATCCCTAAGATTTCAGGGGTTTATATCGTGAAAGAAATGTCATAGACATGCCCCTTTTTAATCGAAACAAGAAAGTAACTAATATTTACTTCTTGTTGTTTTATTAATAATGCGAGAGAAGCCGAAAACTTACCAAGGACCTAGCGGCAGGCCTACAAAATTTAAATCGAAGAAGTAACGCGAGATCGGAGCTGGATGCGGTTGGACAAAAGTTGCAGAGGCCATTAAAAACATTTTTTTTTTTTTTTTTTTTTTTTTGCAGATCTTTGGCTCGATAACGAAAGACCAGGCCATAAAAAATTGTATTCTATTTCAGTGATGAGTTTAATTATGGACTTCCAATCAAGAGTTCCTTCAGTGGAATAACGTATTCAATGACTATAAAATACTATCTTCATACAACTTATTACTTTGTCTCAGGTTGCAATCAATAGCTTCATCAAGGAGACACTCAAAAGAAGACTATTTCAAGAAAACGTTTACAAATCCAGGATAAGGACAATGTCATTAACCGGGATCTGCATAACCGTTTACTTCCCGAAGTACACCCCTGTGACCTTTCATTGTGCGTCTGATGTATACCCGTTAGGGCAAGATGTTTAGACAGTCTGGAACATGTTACAATTACTCTCTTGATGAAATAAAAGCAACTCAAAGTGGAAACTTCACCGACATTTGCAGATACAGAAACAAACAGGAGTTAAGAAGGTTGCAAAGATTCCGATCCCGACAATGTTCCAAACTTCCAGCATGAGAGAAGCTATGGATAAAACGTCTTGCTTGGTTAGTTCTCAACTCTTTTTACACTTGAACGTTAGGGGAAAAAAATTCTCTTGAATCACCGACATGCCACAAATTACTACTGGGATTTACCTAAATGCAATAGTTCGGTATCAGCAGCGAAATATCCTCTTGTGCAAAATTATTCAATACTGGGTGGAAGTAATTTAGTATTCGGGCGAGGTCATCCAATGTTTTCGGATTTTAAGCACGACCATGAAATGCACCGGACCCTGACACAAAAATACAGAAGGAAGAGTCCCTAAATGTTGTTAAACAGTTATAACAAAAGGCGACCATATTCTGAACAAAACAAAAAAAAAAAAAAAATAATAATAAATAAATAAATCGCAAGGCTACCCTGATAGCTAACATGGCTGTTTCGATAGCTGGAGCCAACATCTGTGAAATTCATTACTCGAAATTCAGCGAGCTATTTCTGGATCATTTTTCCTAAATCTCGTAAGAAGTCTCAGTATTTCAGGAGCTCTTTGGAATACTTCTTGTTTAATTTAAATTTGAAGAAAACTTGAAATATCAGACCCTCAGTTTTTTTCCCATTAAATTACGATGCTGTTAAGTAGCATATAGTTTAACACGTTCACTGTCGGCTTGACCTACGATCTTTATGAACCGAATTCAAAAATTTCGGGATTGTCAATTTAGATTGGGGTGAGTAGAGACATTTTTGGGCTTTCTTCTCACTCTAACTGAATTAGTCAACCGCTGGTGAAGGTGATTTACAAAAATATCCGCTTTTCCAAATCGGAATAAAATGGTATTAAAATAATTAATAAGAAAATAAATAAGAATAATAGAATAAAATTCTTTGGCTTCATCAAAATTTTAATCTCATTCTTCCAAACGGAAGAGTGACGGGTCTCGCTCATTCTACAAGGTGGCGAAATAACCAAATTTTGGGGAGGGGGCGTGATGCAAATAAGATTTTAGTTTCCTTAAGCTAAATGAAACGTGCGGGGGAGTGCCGTAAAGATGAATTCCTATATGAAAAATATAAACTCGTTTTAATGAGATCACTTTTCGATTAATTTAATAGTTCAAAAGGAGGGAAATCAACAAAATGTTGTAAAGCATTATGCCGCCCGTTATCATTCTCTTAACCCCGATTCTACAATCTCAAACATTTTTAAGACAGCTCCGATCGAATGAAGAAAAGTTTCTTTATAACAAAAGAAAGAAAGGAAGGGAAAGAAAATGCAATGATGAATATGCATCGACGTGTTTTGGATCCATGTTTAGTTTGAGACATGCAGCAGTAATGTAGCTAGGGTGAATGTAACGTGCCTATAAAGATGAAATAAATGAAAATCACATCATCTTGATGCTACCACCATCCCTGTGTGTGCACAGCTATTTCCATGGGATTGGGTAGCTGAAACATGGCTCCAGATGGGAAAAGTTTAAAGATTAAACAAACTTTTAATTTGCTTCAGCCATGTCCACGCGGCGATAACAAGCAGTCCAGAGAGTTTGAATGGAGTTTGGTCAATAACGGGAGCCCTGATTTCCCTCGGTTTCTATGGTTACTTTGCTTCAGTAAATCCTTCTTTCATTAGCAAAGATGGAGGGAAAGAGGATTCCAATGAGATCGTTTTCTTTGCTCCAGTCTCTTTAACTGTAATACCACCGTGCCTTATTGAACGGCTGTAACGACACGAGAGGGTAGTAAATACGCAATTTTATGGGATTTTCATCCCCATTGGCCCATAAATTCCCTAATTAGATCACCACTACGTGCACCCTCTTTCCTGGGATGTAATCATATCGCTAAGGCCTAGGCATAACTTGTACCAAAGCTACTCGTGTCTACGAAACATAAAAGATGAATAGTTTTTATTGGAGCAGTTTGGTCTCCTAACAGGTACCCATTAGAACAGCGTGCCCTTCGAGCCCTTCGGTATTATCTCGAAGCAGACAACGGCTAATGCAGAAAGAAGTACTTTTGTAATTTGACTTACGTTAGCGGTAGTTCTGACATTTTAGGTAGAGGGCATGCTCTTTGACTCTACAGATGATCTTGATAATTTTTTACGAGCTTTTAAATTCGGCTAATTGGACTGCGTTTTTGATTTAATCAAGTTTTAAACATTTTCTGGGAATGGAAATTTCCAGTATCTATGAACACAGCAACATATACGTGTACACCCCAATATCTTTTAAAACAACCCAATCTATTGTACAATTAAATAATACAAAAAAAAAATTAAACATCTGGGAACCACCAGCAACGGTTATTAATCTAAAACCTTTTGTTGTTCAAAACCAAAGAACGATGCAGAATGTAATGAATTTTAATTGTCTAATATTAATTTCAAAAGCGTCCTTTTTTAAATGCAAAAGGATCAATTAGTTCCCTTATCTTTTATATCTTCATACAAAAGGGGATATGCAACAATCTTTTTCCTCATGATAGCAGTTAATTAGATAGATTAAAGTTTTTGCATTTCGACTTCATTATGAATATTAGCGAATTAAAAACTTTTTCATTAACAAACTCAACCATTAATTTGTATTATAATCTATGAGTAAGTTAATAATGGAACTAATTAATCTACAAATGATAAAAAAAAGTATGGTAAATTGTAACGAATTTTTCCTGAAAGTAAAAACCCCAAAAAATAAAAATAAAATCAACTTAATTGCCGCAAAGTCCATAAATATTGTCAACAGTTGAACGCGATATCCTGAATATATTTTTAATTTTTTTCGAAAATATTTTTAATCTAAGTTTCTAATCGCCCGAAAAGAGGCTATAAATCTTGGGAGTCACATAATGCATAATTAACAACTTGGGAAAGAGAACTTAATACTTCGCTGTTTATTAAAACTTGAAAAACTGGCAACATTTCAATAAAAATGCAACTGGTTGAAAACTATAAACTTTTACTGATACCTGATAGGCTTTACTCGTATTTTTGAAATTGCTGCTGAGTCAAAATACTTAATGAAATAAGCAAGTTGACCTGGCCCTGCCTTCCTACTATCCCTGAGTAATATATTCACTTTCCTCCCCCATAAAAAGGCTACAAAGGTTCAAAAATAAAATTCCATTTCAACGTTCAGTGATTTCGGGAATTGATCACGTATATCCGGAATAATAAAAGCACGCATGAAAATGTTTACTGTTATCAGTATAAAATTTAGTTTAATATCATAAACTCGATTCCTGGTTGAAATTTTGAGTTAACTTCGTAGATGCAAAACTCCAAGCTACTCTCGCGGATAAACATATTCAAGAACGGATTTGGTAATTTATAAACTGTGTAGACAAATAATATTAGTTGTGTAGCATATAAACAGCTGTTAAATATGTTGAAGTAGTTCAGCGATTATTTTTTAGCATCCAACAAGGAGCATCATAAGATTCTCCACGTATTTTAGAACATATACAGACATTCTTTTCGATATACGTAAAAGTACATTGAAAAGAATGTCTGTCTTCCGAAATATGCTGCTAAAATCAGATCATTGCTCCATTATTGCTACGTTACTACGATGATGGAGTGAATGCGTGGATGAATATGACAAAAATTCGCGTATGGACTTTATCAGAGGAATCTGGCAATAGACGGAGTAGTTCGATGGATATAAATAGCGCTTGTGAAAGCTCAGATATTTATCGCGAGACTCTTCCTAAACTTGACTGGTTACTAGTATACAAAGTTCGCGTTCTGTAAATAGTGATCGACGTATTAAAGGTGTCTTGTAGAGGATTTTATTTTTTTTCTCATATAAACTACAACGGTAGTTATGGATAAAATGTGTAAAAATAATCCATAAAGTCTGTCTCGCAATTTCTGTCTTATCGGTAATATATTTAAGTGTGTTCCATTAATACCCAGCACTATTGTTGGATTATCTCCTCGGTACTCCTTATCTCTACGTACTTCCGTCTTTCTATAAAGGCAAGGGGGATGAATGGTGGTAGAGATGTTCGAGTTTCGTTTGGAATCCTTTATTCGCAGAAATCCGTTAACTTCGTGCACGTTACCACACAATGTCACCTTTTGCATTAAAAAATAACTAACAAACAGCGGCATCCGGTACTGTGGAATGAAACCACACTGATCTGGTGTCCAACTGTTTGCATTTCCTAAAAATTCGAGTTGTTTTTAACTCCAGTTTTTAGGAAATGTAAATCCACCGATTCAAGAATGCTAGATTTAAGTTAGTTTCGTTTTGAGGAAACTATTTTTATTTCTTAAAATGAAAGGAAGGTATGTTTGCAAAACGTAATAAACGGAATGTTTAATGCGATTACTTCCCATTTTCAAGCTAAAAATGCAACAATTTCTAATTAAATATGCTCGGTTGTACTAGAGTTCGTTAGAGTCATGCCTGAAATTAAATCAATAACAACGGCATTCGTTATCAGTAATGCAATTCACTTTCTGTTTTGTAGGCTTCTCCTCCCCACCTTTACTTCAATGTTATGTACACGTTACTATGGCTTCTTGCATTAAAAATACTCCTGCATTAAATTATTCATACGCACATACAATCATACTCATAATCAATTAATCATACTCTTGCATTAAAAAATAACTACTTTTTTATTTGATTTCTTATTGAAATTTAGTTATCTGTAAGCATCTTATTTTGGAAAAATAAAAGATGTTTCGATAAATTTGCATTTAGTAATAATCATATTTAAGAAAGTATTTCATTATTTATAATTAAACCAATAATAGTACATCTCATGAAACATCTTTCATTGCAATAATACGCCACTACACAAAAGTACTACTTGGGCAAACCTCCATACATACATGATTCTGGACACTTTTAAATTAAAAATCTTTGAAAATAGAAATCTTGTTCATAAAATAAAAATTAAATTCATATTCGGCTATTTACATAACTTAATATTGTAAAATTATACTTAAATAATCTTTTAAAAATCTGAATTGAAGACGCCGCATAACGGCGCACGATTCCCAGCTTGGCTTTTGGCAAGATGGATCTCAGATGTCCAAATATCTCATTAATTACCTGCGATATTTCTCCTGGCAAATTCAGCTTCCTACCAACTCCGTTGACAAATTTAACGAAATGTTCAAAAAACGGCTTATTGTCACAGAGTAAATGAAACTGTTTCATCTGAGAAACCAACTAAGTTTTCAATACTCCTTTCGGGTACACATAGGACAAAACATCACAATATATAGACGGGTCTTTATATCTCAAAAAAAGAAAAAAGACACTTATCAAAAGGCACTAAATTACAATCCTTTGCCCTTTTATTTAGACCATATCCAATTAACGTTATCGAGATAATCAGCTTTAACCTCAACCAGTTTTTTTTTCCCCTGAGTCCATCTCCACGCTGATAATATAAATGTAACTAACGCTACCCTTAGCAGAAAGATCTCATCTTTCTTGCCAAAGCCTTTGAAGGTCTTAACCAATTCGCTTTCCATTCTTTTTTTAATCTGATGTTTTCCGTATTCAGTTCTGATTTTAAGGCAGGCTTCAACTTCCAAAACCTCTGAGATATTTTTCCCTGTGGCGTACGCCAACCTTTCTTTATCACCGCTCAACCGTGGGTAGCTCAGTTTTACTCTGAACAAAGAAAAGCAACAATTTATACACGTGGACTGAATACTGAATAGTTGTTTTAAATGCTTTTATTAATGGTGGGAATAGCGAGTGGCACTGACAACGATTCCCAGTCCACCACCCATCAGGGTCCATGATGTCTTTGTTAAAAAAAAAAATCTGGTAGTGTATGGGAGTCGAGAACCTATGTCACTGATGCTAAAAGCAGCACCAAATATTTAAGACAGGTAGCAACAATATTCTACCTTATAGAAACTAAAAGTGAAACTTCAGGTAGCGACAGCCATATTCCCAGTAATTTTATAGAAACTTAATAGAAATTGGCGATAATAAAAAAAATATTTGTTATACAGTTTTCTGTTGAATTAATTAATGGCAAAGAATCCTTTAAAATCGTCTAAACGTAAAAGCATGGAATGACATCTATAGCGAGAAGGTGAAACAAATCAAGCCTCGATAAATACCCCCCCCCCCCAAAAAAAAAAAAAACTTAACTGATTAATCGACTAGACACGTTAAAAACGCTACCAACAAAACTGCGTGACCCAATATTCACCACAGTTTAATACAGCAGGCTGGAGCGTGACTTTTTAAACCTTTAAAAACGTAAAAAAAAAAACTTCCTTTTGTTAAGAAGAATGAAAACCATGATGCCCGGCATAATTCTGGTCAGAGTTGTGCGTGTAGCATTTGACACAAGTATGTATTAATTACATACCACTGTCAGGTGTATTGCCCTCATATTATCTTCAAGCCTCTTCAGTCCCGGTGCATCCTTCTCTGTGAGAGGAGAGGAGAAGAGAGGGGAAAGTAAGTTTCTGTCTTTTGAGTGCACTGTTTATGTTCGACAGAATTGATGGTTGGATATTTTTAGATATTTTTCTCGTACTTATTAATCTCCAGACATTTCGTGCTAAATGAGTAAGACACGACATGCCTCGGCTGTTTTGCATTGTTCATTAATTCAGAAAGGAAATGTGTACAAAAAAATGATGGAAGTGGACATCAAGCAATATAAAATATCTTAATTTCATTATCCGCTATTTCTTCGAGAAAAGTCATCAATAAAAAATGAATCTGTCAACTTTTCTAGAAATCGGTACAAACCTTTAAAAACAAAAATAAAATATTTAAATCAAGAACTAGAAAAGGGTTAATGCTCTACTCTAAAACAGTCAGATTGGTTGGAGTAGGGATACAGTACTTTCTTTCACAGAGTAATGACACCAACAACCATACGAACTGTACAAAACAACAGCAGTACATGGACACGCAACGTATATCGAAGATCAAGAACGAATTAGAATGTTACGTATTCGCTACCACTGCGCACGCGTGAACCGCGTGCGCAGTTGTAGCGAATACATAAGCGCGAATATGGCAGAAAAAGTGGTAACAAAAACCGAAGCGCTGATTACAATAAAGTCGGTTTTTTTTTTGTTATTTTTTTTTATATGTATTAGTATACTGCTGACTTCGTAAAAGGGTAGTAATAAAAGTTAATAAGTAATATGAAAGGGTAGGAGGATTCCTATTAACGAAGTTGCTGGATTGCATAACGTAAGAAAAATAAATTATCATGAAAGTTACTTTGTTTCCATGATAGGAATTTATTCTGATAGTAACAAACGTAACAGAACAATCGTCTTATAATATAATGCCGTATAAATTATTTTACTTCTTTAAAACAACTTATACAATTTATCCGTACTTGAAGCCCGGTCATTTATCAAGCATTGAATGTCCCTCAGCGTTTCCATTTCGCTGATACTCTTCGACTTCCTTGATCAACGCTTTGGGTTGAACGGACTGATAAACGAAAGGGCAAGTAAACACCCCGTTTAGTATCTTAATCGGTGCTCATTGTGTACAGACCACTTGGTAATTTTTGGATTTGTTTCCTCGGGCAATGAAAAAAAGAAAACTCCACCAGCAGGCATTCTGAAGACTTGTAGGTGAAACCTGCTTTAGTAATCCCGAATTCCTTGAAGCTGCATACCGTCCAGCTGAGTGAGGTAATTGTACCACAGCGTAATTGTGCGCTACGTCAGCGATGTCTAAGGGGAGAGCCCCACATTGTTCCGAAAGCGTTTACACTAAAGTACACCCACCTTCTTGACATTCTTTACACTGGTAGCTGGTTTTAGTAAATAACACTTTATACGGTTTAACTCGGGGTTTTCGAATAGGTACAAAAACGTCTTAGGATCTTTCTTAAGTTATGGATTCCTTGTGTTTCGTACCCCTTCAACTTCTGTTGAACCCTAAGCATAGGGTGTGCTTTGAAGGTGTGAAGCAAATAGCTTTAAAACAATTTATACACACTGAAAGCTTTATTTGCATAACTTTATGTACTTTCTGGTATAAGGTTATTTGAAATACATGAACTTGATGTTACCCTTTTCCGAGGTGAATGATTTAAACTGATCAAATAAACAATGTTGCTTTATAGATCAATATAGGGCCAGGTATTTTAAACTCGTGCCAAGTGCTAGAAATTTTATATTTATCGAAAAAGACAATGAATTTTAAAAATGGTACTGAATATTATTATTATTAGCCACATAGTGCAAGGAAGCCCGAGGCTTATGTAAGGTATGTTAGTGTCTAACGGCTCCTGGGATTTCTCCCATCTCCGCGGATATACATTGTATCGGGGCCAGAGATTTGAAGTGTGTGGGGGTCATGTGCTGTATATTGTGTTGTGCCCTTTGTTCCTCCGGTCTATTAGCCGCTAAGCCCCTAGTGGGACCCGACGTTACCACACTGTGCCACGGGGAGGCTGACCGGGTGCACCACTGATGCTAGAGTACTCTGGCTGGTCCGGCCACCTACTTTCCTGGGATTTCAGTGGCTAGGACCAGATTTGAGAATGAGATGATCGCTGTTTCTTGAGCAACGGTTGTAATTTTAACAGAGCGTAGGGTTGTTCGCTGATAACTTGTTCTAGGGTCAAATAGGTCGGGCAGTAATTTTGATGTTTTTAGATTTAGACCTGTGGGGTGTGTGTGGGTGTGTGTGTGTATATATATATAAACTAAATAAAAAAAAAATAATAAAAAACCGTTGTGCAAGAGAAAAGTAAGGGAGGAGGGCAGAAGACTGGAGGGTAGGAAATAGAAGAAAGGGACCAATAGGGAAGATGGCCCCTGATGACAATGTGGCATGCCCAGTGCCTCACCAGAGAGAAGAGTGGGGTGGCAGGTGGCTGAAAACCACCTCCCCACACACAAAAAAAAAAAAAATCATTGTGTAAGAGAAAAAAATGGGGGGGGGATTAAAGGACGGATGGTAGGAAAGAGAAGAAAGAAGCCGGGGGGGGAAAGAGAGAGAGAGCCGCAAGTGCGGGGTAGATACAGCTAGCACGGCCAGTCAGTTGGAGCCAACAACTTGCTGGAAATCCAGCAGGGTGAGTGCTGCTATGGTGGAAGGTCTGGTCCAGGTGTCGTCATTGGGACTCCATTTGGTGAGTCTATGTCGCATCCAGACTGAGGGCTGGTCCAGTAGTCCATGATAACGAATAGTGGGGTGGTCAAAACCGGGAGTCCAAGACATGATGGTCAAGTCCAGGGATCGATGGTAGGTCTCTTCTTGATAAGATGTGTCACGTCTGGCCGGGAGAAGCTGATCCAGGAATCAATGATGAGGAATTTGTTAAGGTATGTGTGGACCCTGTCTTTGATTGTACTGCTAGTATTGTCCCAACCAAGTGGGGAGACCAGTTGACTACTTGAGATGTGAGGGATCAAGTTGGGTTCTGTACTCCAGATGGTTTGTTGGTCAGGTCTTGTGGAAGTTGGTCCAAGGCGTTAGCATCCATGGCTCAATAATGCCGCAGCAACAATTGGCAGTCATGGTTGTTATGACCTATTGATTCGGACACTAAGGTGGTGGTAGTGCTTTCTGCCTGGTAAATAGGTGCATTGCAAATTGAGTCAGGGCTCGGTAAGTTTCTTCATTCTGTAGGGTGAGGTGTTCTTGATTTTGGTAGTTGAAGCGTAGTTTCGTTATTAGGATCCTCCTGAAATCTAGATTTCACAGCTGCGGGCAAGGTGCCCCCACGTCTGATCCTGTCCACAGTGGCAGCGGGGTGAGTCTGAAATTCTGAAGTCATGTAGTTTTTTCTGGAAGGAGCCATGTCCAGTGAGGCGGTAGGTAGCATAGAGTCCCGGTGAAAACCAGACAGGTGTGAGGGGGTATAAGGCCCTGACATCTGGGAGGAATCTTTTGGTGACAGCGCCTTTAATGGAGGTCTGCCATCTTTCTTGCCAGGTGTCTGTTAGATGTTCATTAAGTCTCTTCTTTTCAGCATTTCTATTATTTGCTGGGTCAGTGGTGAAACCTGCGCAAACGTAACTGCTCTTCCTTTGGCTATTTGGTAGAGCAACCCATGACGAACAATCTCCAGGTCCAGTGGAAGAGATCCAGTGAAGATCTGGAGCGCATGGGTGCTGACAGTGTGACAGGTACGCGAGGACAGAAGGAGAAGAGAGCGCTGGATAGTTCCTAGGTGCGATCTGTTTACTACTGTATTGGCCTTCTTGTACCAGACTCCAGAGGCATAGGTGATAACCGGGATGAAAACTGCCTTATAGAAGAGGTACAACGTTCTCTTCTTTAAGCCCCAGTCCTTCCGGGCAACTCTTGAGACTTGGGCAGCATACTTCCTGATCTTAATCCTGAGTTGGTCTAGATGAGGAGTGAAGGAAAGGTTTTTGTCTAAGATCAAACCTAGATATTTAAGCTCTGTTTTTAGTTTTACTGTAACACCATTGACCTTGATTTGGGGTGTTCTTCTCAAATCAAGGGTACCTTTTAGTAGGATCGAATTGGTTTTCTCTGGAGAGATCTTTAGGTTGTTATGCTCTGCCCAAGCTTGAAGGGTGGAGATGGCCTGGTTGGCAGTTGCTTCTAGTTGGGCTCTGTTATTGGCAGAAAAGAGCATGACCAGGTCATCTGCGTAGGCCTGGGTCTGTACATTGTTGAGTTTGGTGTTCAAGAAATCATCCAGCACCAGATTCCAGAGGAGAAGCCCCCACGACAGATCCCTGAGGGCATCCGCTGAAGACTGGTCTGGAGACACTGCAGTGGGGAGCGGACACGACAACTCGCCTGTCCTGGAGATAGGTCTTGATGCATCTATATAAGCTTTCTGGGACTTGTGCCCTCCGGAGCCTGCCCAGGAGGCTGGGCCACCAGAGGGAATCGAAGGCGATTAGTAGAAAGTATTTGGAGTTGCAGTTGGTAGCAGCTTCAATGACTGTTTCCAGTGCATCTACCGTGGAGCGTCCTTTCCGGAAACCGTACTGGTTAGGTGAGGAGAGACCAGCGTCATTGTCGTGGGCTTCTATTCTATGGGAGATCATCCGTTCGAGAAGTTTGCTGAAAGGCTTATGCTGCACCAGCCAAAAAAAATTTCCGAGTTACCCTGAGAGTGAGAGAGAGAGAGAGAGAAAAGAAAAGAAAAGAAAATAAGGGAATCGCCAAGAAAGAGAAAAATTATAATATCTAGCTCAGGATCCTAGGTGTGCCAAGCCCATACTCACCAAATGTGAGCCCCCTTTAGTAACCGTTAGAACTCCATTAGATATTTCAAAATAGGCTTAGAGGACATGCAGGAGTGCCAGGATATTCATGCTATCATCAGCTGCCTTGACATCTAAAAGGATTATATCAGACTGAGCTTTGCAGCATTGGCATTCTGAATCTTGAAAGGCGTTTCCAGGACGTTAGCGGTTGTCGAGTGATCCTGAACTACACCCAGTTAAGGTGACTTAAAAGGAAAGCATTGGTCCATGAACTTGGGAAGGATAGCTTTCTCGAAACCTTTACGAGTGAGCAACCAACAGAAATGTGTCTAAAATCTTTGTGATCCTTAGGTTGCGATTTTCTCTTGACACGGGTGACCAAATATGTTTTTCATCCTGCAGGAAATTTTTCCGTCCTAAGCTCGCGCGTAGAAACTTCCACAAGGGTTTCAGTCATGCAAACGCTACAGACTTTGACTATTAACAAAGGTAAATCGTCCAGAGGGGTTGTTTTTTCCCCTCTTGTTGTTCCACTCCTCAATTAAGTCGAAGCTTCACAGTGCTCTCCCAAGTTCAGCTTTGACTTCCTCATACCGAGGGTTGGGCATGTTAAAATCGCCGCAACCAGTGTCAGCATGGAGTGCAGCAAATGAAGTAGTAGCTCATCTCTTGATTCTCTATCCAGGTATGATGCACATCTGCTGGATAGGGAGGCATGTACAAGTGAAAGTAACAGTTGCTTCAAAGCGGATGGTAAGACCATTAAGCCCTCGTAGGTAACAAAGTTGGTTGGTTGGTATAGAGTACTAGACATTCAGATGATTGAAAGGATAGTCTACGTTTAATTATTAATGGCTGTATTTGTATGTGTTGTATATTAATTGTGTAAACGCATTAATTATGTGAACGCATTATGATATGTATGTCATGTCACTATGCTTTTTGACCGACGCACCCTTAAGGTTCTGTACAAATCAACGTTCCTTCCCTTCATAACGTATATGGATCTGGGGTCTGGTTTCACAGGGCAACTCTTTACAACAACAAACGTAAATTGGGAACCATCCAACGCACCATCCATCTTACTATTACAAGGGCATGCTGCACAGTTAGCAACCCAGCCCTTCAGGTTCTTGCGGGCGTCCTTCCGCTTGATATGTAGGTTATTCGAAGGGGCCTCCACTACTGTCTATCCAGGGGTATACCAGCAACTATCCTTGGACACTCCATCAATAACCTGAATGAAAGCAGGCAGGAAAAGAAACAAATTGCCATCCTACTACTTCAGACTTGGCAGGATAGATAGACTGCTACCGACAAGGGCCCATCCACCAAGAAATTTATACCTTATGTGAATGCCGTATTTCCCAAATCTCCAAATTAGTTCTCTCCTGGTCTTTATCCCACCTACCTCATTACCGGACACGGATCAATAAACCATAAACTAACATCCATGGGAATCATTGACAACCCCTACTGTGCATGTGGTGAAATAGAAGACAGGAACCATTTAGTTTATACCTGTCAACACTATGAGGACCTCTGCAGCATCCTGTTTACTCGTATACAAGATAACCCTCAAGGAACTGAACACTTATTCATCACAGAAGAAAACTACTACTATGAGTTTACCAAGTTTGCACAAGACGGAGCACCCTATTGCCAACACAAATAGGAACAACCCAAACATCTGATCCTTACCTAACTGGCCAACCGATCTTAACCTGGATAGGATCAACAGGCATACGGGCCACCTGATTCCTTAGTGGAAACTTACACGCATCTCTCTCTTGCTGTGTCTTATTCATCGTCTTTCCCGGGTTCCCCTTTCACCTGATGGCGCTTATTGCTCCATTGATAACCTCGAGGATGCCTTCGCCTACATCCTCCATATTTCTAGCTATACCTCCTTTCTTGCATACATTCTGTACTTCCCCGACTCTAGCTTTTTTTTTTTTTTTTGTCTCCGTCTAGAAAGCTCTGGCGACCTTGGCGGAGACAAGCCAAAGAATAATGGGCAGCCAGGCTACCTTTTTTTTTTTTTTTTATGTGTACCCCAAACACGAGAGGTATTAGAACCTATAGTACTTAGTACCGTGCTTGGGTTATGCATGGGTTGAAAGAGAAGTATTGGGGGGGGGGGGGTGCCGGAAACTTTGCTCTAGAGACTAAACATGGGTTTCACCACTTCAAGCCTCCAATAAGCAAAGTGGTGGTATTTCACCGGTTGATGAAAGTCATCTACCACCTCCTAGTGGTCTGTGCGGCCAACGTGGAGTCCCACCAGGGGCCCTGCGGCAAAATGCCAGGACACACAACAGAACCTAACGCATTATGTCATATACAACACACAACACTTTTCTGGCATTTACAGTAGTACTGTATTCCTTCACAGAGAACGTATGGCGCAGATGTGGGAAACCACAGGTGGCGCCTGACCCTAATACTATGCACTATGCATTTTGAATACTTCACTCCGTTTATTCCCCTAACTGAAGGCTGTTTAGGGGTGAAACAAACTACAATAAACTCATTTAATAATATAATAATAATTCCTTTCAATTTTTGCTTTAAGTTGCGCCATTTCAAACGTCAAATAATCCGAGGGTCTCAGTTTTTTCCTGTTTCCATAAACAGGTGATTCGACTCGTAATCTCTGCAGCTGTTCTATTAATGTTTGCGCGTACCATTCCGCCATCAACGGCTGCATTGGTTCTAAAGCTTTATAAAATTTCAGCTTTCTTTGTTGCTATTCTTATCTGTTTGATCTTCCTGGTTCGAGGCGCAGCCGGGTAATTTACGATTGTAGCCAGTGTTTTTTGAGTTTATTAAGTCAATCTGCGAGCCTCTATTCTTTGTCAAATCATTGGCACAGTAGATAGGATTTACGGAATCATAGCTGCAAGCACACCTTGAGACTTCATCCAAATTTTTGTGTGGCTACATCGGCAAGCAACAAGTTGGTGTCTTTAACACTATTCTTTGTGCATTGTGAGTTTTAGTTGGCTTAAAGAATTACTGCATTCCAGAGCAACATACGGGCCGTAAATTCTGTCATACGTCATTGCACACTATACCGTTGCTTTGGCTGTTCTCCACTGTTTCTTCCGATTATGTCCGGTTTCCAGTTCCATCTCAAAAAAATAAATCTTTAAGAGGTCTTGCCAGTCCTCAAATTATCCAAACACGATTTCGGCAATCTCTATCCGTCCCTTGGTTAAAGCTTCTGTACATAATGTACTTTACACTTTCTGTTTTCAAAACTTGATGTACAGAATAGCAAATCAGTCCAGTTTTACGCTCCTATAGAAAACCACCCTTCATATCCTCATCTGGTACTTACTACGATTTCCACAGATCTCATCATCAGTGTGCGGTGGCAACTTTAATGGCTTTAGGATTCTGGTCGCATTTTTTCCTTATTTATATCGCCACCATCTTTGAAGAGTTGATCCTCATCCTTCATATCTGGCTGGAACCTGTGTTCAGATCGGTGCAGAGCTACTTCTCGAAGGAGTGACAGATACACAAAAAAGAAATGAGCTAACCTATCAACTAAAATCTGGTACGAATGTCCCTAAGAATATCACAAGTTCTGAAAAGGGTTAGTTACTGTTTTAAATTATATCAGTGTTCCTATAGGAAGTAATTGGAGTCTGTGGAATTGGGCTGAAAACCTTTCCAGGGACTAAGAAAACATACGCTCAAAATTTGCTGGCTATCGACTTTTCCATCTTGAGTTAATGCTAGAACAATCAAAACACTTTCGTAAAAAGCGTTTCAGTTAAAAACAACTCTGCTTTCATTTCTACTGAATGAAAGTAGAGTTATTTCGTGCGGGCGGATAGATGGACTTGTCTTCGTTACACATTTGCGAACGCGACTTAAAACAGTTTCTAATCACCCTGTATAATTTTTATTTTGTTGTATGCAAAAACAAAGCTCCACGCTTTAGTGAAAAAATATTCAATCATTAATATTCGTTTATTCTTTAAGAGGTCAATGGGCAATGCAAACGCTAATACATAGCTTCGCCGGTCTATTAAAACAGTATTGATCATTCACTGCGCTGTGTTTACTAGCACTTGCCTTCTCAGTCTCTCGCTGAATCCAACTTGAAAACTTCTGGGTATAGATTAAAAAACATTTTCTTTTGTAATATACATAGTGTTTTGTGGAAAGCGCCACTGGTGGTTTCCCACATCTGCGCTTTTGTAATATACAGTACACTCGGTGATAACTGAATTGACTACCCTATCCGTAATGAACTATACCGCATAGCTCGAAGTATAAAAAGCCGAACAGTTTCAAACGCTAGAGCGGTGACAACTTGCATCTGGTCGTGCAAGTGATAAAGTAGCAGCTATAGGACACAGTAAAGATATCAAGGAGTTTCAAAAGGGCAGGGTTAAATCTCCTCTGTTGTACGTTGTAGCGCGTTGTACGGGCTCAACAGCAGGTTATTATGCGACAGTTGACATCGCAATGCATTGTGGGAATGCAAGAAAAATATCTCAAATGACAATGCACCGCACACTCAGCTGTTTGGAACTCTGCAACAGACTAAAGAGACACCAGCATCTTACCCCTGATCATCGTCGACGGCGAATGCTGTAGCGTGAACAACACGTTGATTGGGCACTTGAGGATTGGAAACGAGTGTGTTGGTCGGATGAGCCTCAAAACTTGGTGCAACATGAGGACGAACATCTTCATGTGTGGCACAAGTAACACGAGTTCGTGGAACCATCGTTTATGGTAGTGGTGTTTGATTGATAGGGAGCATTTTGCTGGCAAGAACTAGGACCCCATCCCCCGGTGCGTATGGACAACGTTTCACTGCCGAGATTTATCGACAGATCTTAGGAGACCATGTGAATCCTGCTGGTTGGTTTATTTATTTATTTTTTTATTATTATTTTTTTTTTATGGTGCATTGGCAGTTTAGGGCATAATGGGCCAAGTCAAGGTGCACTCAGCCATTTTACATTTTTTTTTTTTTTTTTTTTTTTTTCCTGGACAGAAACAGGATTTTCCAAGACGATAATACACCGAGTCAGGGCCAGCATTGTGCACGTCTGGTTCGAGTAACACAGTGAAGATATCACTCATATTGATTGGCGTCCAAATTCGCTTGACCGCAATCCAATTGAACACCTGAGAGATGTTTTGGAACGGGAAGTGAGACGTATGGACAAACAACCATCATCTATTCTGACACTGTGGAAAGCCTTGCAAGGAGCATGAGTGTAGATCCCTACTGACGTTTTCAGACATCTAGTACAGTCTATGACTAGGCGAATAGGGGCTGTTATCTCTGTGAACGGTGGCCCAACACGGTATTAAAGATAAGTGGTCACAATTCAATGATCACTAGGTGTAAAATGGATAAATACATAGCGTTGTGATTGTAAAATTGAATTACAGGTTTAACAAATTTAATTCAAGCGATTACAGAGGGGAATATATATGTGGCCCCTGGTATATTGTAATGCTCCGTAGAATAACATCCCGAATTAGGAGTGCCATATTTTGGAAATTATCATCTGGCGAGTGGCTTTCGATCCTACTGTGAGTGTGGTGCCCACTCAGAAGGACGAAATTGAGAACTTATTTTATTGTACATAACAAAAAAAAAGGTTCAGACAAACGTTTGGTTACGAAAATAATTGGCTCCAAATCTTCAAAGAGTCGTTTAGTTGGGCCATAGCATGTCTTCAGGCAATAAAAAGTATTAATGAACGATCCATGGCATTGCGTAACATGCCTGGGGCAATTAACACCACAGATATGATTATAAGATACGTAACACTTAATTCACATCGATTGTGTCCTTCGAAAGACCCTATAACCAAAAGTCACCTTTCGAGTTGTGATCGAGGGAACTTCGAGGCCAAGTGTTCTGGAAGGTACCATAAACGTGAGGGTAGAGGTCGCCCTGCATGAAGAGAAAAGACTTTTCTGGAATTGATATCGTTGCACTAAAAGAGGTTATCTGATTTCCACAAAGCTCAAAATATCGGGTGAGAAAATGTTACTGTTGGTCGTGTTTGGCGAAAAAAACTCTGACAGAAACATAACGGAAAAATCCACAGGAGATGCAGCGAAATTCTACGTGTTTCCACAAAGAATCTGGGCATCCTCACATCTTGGCCTCTAACCCGGATGAATTTTAAACATACGCATAAGAGATGATTTACTATGAAACCGCACCATTAGAAAACTAACTCTATGGATGTGTTTTCAGACTCAAGTTCTGAAATTGTTTGTTGTATGATTTAAACTGAAATCTGCTGTGAAGGGTCTATTTCCCCTGTTTGTTCGAAACCGTAGTGAAAAAAAAAAAAAAAAAAAGTGCACCAACATGTTGTTTTGCAACAGTTTATGTACTAAAGATGCCACATGTATTATAAGTTGCTTTGTTGTTGTTTCGATTTGGAAATACTGGCTTTTAGCAAACTTGTCTCGACAACGTCCAGTTCCGGAACTCAAGAGACGTTGCACCCTCAACTTCAACCATCATGTTGCGCAATCCAATAAAACAGGGAGATGGTGTGGTTTTTTTTTTTTTTTTTTTTTTAACCTATTGGTTGCGTGTTATGTATAATTTTTTTTTTTTTTTTTGATTTCTCCGATGAATACTTTTTGAAATAAGCTTTAACTTTGACCAATTAGCAAAAATTTCTAATTAAACTGCATAGCGAACAAATAAGCTAAGGTTTTGTTTCCCTCGACAAATAAATTCAGACTTTTTTCATGACTTGCACTTAGAGGAAGAAAAAACCGAAGCAGTTCTATTAAACCAAAGCATCCGATGACAGAAATTTCTGTATTATATATAATACAGGGGGAAAAAAAAAATTATATATATATATTTTTTTTTTTTTCATTTAATGAAGATGGACATATAAAGCAATTTCGTAAATTGGGAAGATACAGAACGTAAACAACACTGTATTGCCTTCGATGTTTTTTCCAATATCATTTCTGTTCTTAAAAATTGAACAGTAAAAGGTTCCACCACAAAATTCAATCCCAGTTCCCTTAATCGATGATATTACGTGCTAAAAGCGAAACCACTGCGTCATGCGCAGTTTCAGATCTCTGTTCGGTTAGCTTGTCATCTGGCGCTTCACGTTGCCACCTTTTATCACGTACAAGCGATTGCTGTTCCCTTGTTTTTTTTTTTTTTTCTTTCCTTTGCAATATTAAATAAAAAAAAAAAAAAAACCAACACGACCTGTCACAAAAGTTTATAAGAGAATGGAAAAGTAAGGCAGGATTCGTCATTTTCAGCGATAGCTAATCTAAGCCAAAAGAATTTTATGCTAAAAAGTATTCTGCGTGAGTTATGACAAGCTCTTCGTAAAGGACCTTGAATAGTTAAAATTGAAAAACGCATTTCTAAGTTTTCGCTTTTTTAAACTACTTCCTGTTAAACCATCCACAGTTCCAAAAATTAAACTTGTAATCCTAAATAACTTTGTGCCGACAGATGGCACTGCAAAGTATCGAATATTTTTTATCCTCAGGTTATTTTTCTTAACTGGTTTTCGGATTTTATTATTAACGTCACTATCCAGGATGAAAACAAAATGTGTATGCCAAAGAACCATTTCAACTGTAGCGTTTTTCTAGTAAAAACCTCAGAGATAAAGAAACAATTAAAAAAAATAATAAAAAAAAAAAAATGACCCACGAAAGATAATTAAGAGATTGTCTTGAAATACGATCGTTTTTAATTAACTTGCCAAGTCCAAAGCGGGAGATTACAACTTACGTTCTTCATTAAAATCTGACAACTTCGGCAAACTGCCCCCCCCCCCCCCTCCATTGCAACATATGGCATGAGTTACGGCAATGGGGAACTTCTTGTGCACAATTTTCCCTTGAGATACGGCTACCAATATCAGACCTAACTCATCCTAACGAACACACGCACACGCGCGAGAACTGAATGAACGCTATAACGAGGTAGCTGTTCAAACAACATTAGGATGGCGATTATGTATTACGAAATTCGAATGAAATTTGCATTACCTTCGTATAACCATCACAGATCGTTCAGTGAGCTAAAAGATGGCCGAAATATCCTCGTGGCTGTCTGATTACCCAGAGAATAATCCGACATTTCAACACCGAAAGATTAGTCACTGCTGGGAGGCATTGTGTAATACTTTTACCATTTGGACGTGCGTTTTGAGAATTATAGGATGTGGGAACCTTCGCGGACTCTCTCAAGTCGTTAAAGTCGAGGAAGGCAACTGAAATTTATTTACAACAGCCATTCTAATTCAACAATATACGACGAATTCCCTTTTCAGTAATATATCAGTGGCTTAACTCGGTATCCAGTCGATTTGCTTAGAGGCCTTGTCTGGGAGAGTTGAAAAAAGTTTTGCAACTTCGTTTCTGAAACATCTTAACGAGCTTCAGCCTTTTCGTAATCCTATTTAGAAATTCTTTAGACCAAACGAGATTTGATGCTCAGTGAATGCAACTTTGTTCCTTCGTAACACATTCGTACGTTTCTATTGAGCTGAGCTGAACAGATTGCCCTTGATAGCATTAGCCAGTTGCAATTTTGATTACAATTTCATTAAACTGATTACAATACATTGAGAAGCTCGATGTATTATTCTTGTAAAGGCCTGCTGGCATGGGTAGTAAGAAAAATATTTTATCTTGATGATATCGGTGGTGCAGTCAGGGCTGGTGTATAGGACTATAACATCTGTATTTGTTGTTGTTTGGTTTTTAGGAGCATTAGCAACTAAGGCCATATTGTCCCGGGGATATGCGGTGGTCATTCCCTGACCTTTCCGCATCCTCCGTATTTGGTGGTCACGGGCTCGAACCCCAGTCTGATCAAGAAGCGTGTGCTACGCACTGCTGCTCCTGGCTACGGAGGTGCCATCTGTATTTGTATGGGGAGATAGCTTTTGGGGGGAAGAGATGAATGTTACGTTAATGTTTGGTACGAATAGCCTGATCACTGGGTGAGAAAGAAATTTCTCTATCGCCATTATTCTATAGGCGTAAATACAGCAAGATCACATCATAAAGATGGGAGAGCAGCCTCTCTGAGGTATGATCAACCTAATAGATACAGAAATCAATATAAATATCAGTATTTAATGTCAGCTGGTGAAATCTGTTAAAGCACCACGTCACAACTGCTGCACTGCCTGGCCGCTTTATTAGAGCCTTGCAGTTTTGGGCTATATGCAACATCAGTGCAGAAATATGCAAATCAAGGTCATGTGGTGTGTGAAGAGTGCAGGAAAGAGCTGTATTGATGTGCAACCACGGGTGCTGTTTTTTGTGTAGTAGAGTAGTATTGAAATGAGCTCACTGGAAACGGGCTCACAGATTTTGAAAGAAGCATAAAATAAATTCTTTGTTAATGATCACGTAAGGTCAGAAGAGTTTACAAAATTGAATGAATGCAAGAATTGCGGTATTTGGCAGTCACATGAACCACGGTCAACTTAAATGAGTGAACGACTGTAATTGGCTACGGCAAAAATTAAAATATTTTATTTTAGTCTTATCCTAAACATGAGCCTCCATACTTTGTGGGCAAGCGCCTATGACACTTGATTCTTGATGGCTGCAGTGTACTGTCGGTGTAATCATCGCTAAACAATCTCTGAATTTAATGCGGGAAACAACACAAGGAATCAGTATCCATAAAGTGCGAAGAACTGTGGAAAGAATGCACTACGGATATAGGAGACCTTCACGGAAGTCACTAATCTCAGACACCTACCGAAGAATACGGCTGCATTGGTGCCAAGGACGCAGGAGTGTAGATAAGTCATGTGGTCAGATGAGTCCCGATTTAAGCTTTTCAGCACCAATGGAACAGCGCGCATATGGAGGAAACCACATAAGGCGTCGAACCCGCCCTGCTGTGCACAGACAGTACAAGCTATTGTATGAGAGGAAATGGTGTGGGGAATGTTTTCGTGGTATCATCTTTTGTCTCCTGCTCTAACGGAAGGCATCATAACATGTTGCAGATCAGACACATCTGACAAAGCTGAATGTTTTTGCCTATCTATTGGGGGCACTTTCAGGATCCACCGCACCTAATGTGTGAAAGTAGTTTGAGGAACACGTGACTTGTGACTTCAAGCATGTGTCCCAGACAGCTGAATTCGAACTGTGGGATGAACTGCAAAGGCGTATTCGTTAGAACCAGGCTTCTGTCACGTCACTTGAGGAACTGAGGACAGCTCCGCTGCATCGGTGGTCCGATATTCCTCGCGCCAACTTTGTTGAACCCATGTCACGTAGTGTCGGAGCAGTAAATCAGGGCCAACAGCGGTCGAAATGTCTACTAGCTCATGGTCTAATGAAGTAGCTAGACGTTGCATTAAATCTATCCAAATAATTTAAAATTAAAAACTTTCATTGTTATTATTCCCATACTGACGAGGGAAGGGAAGAATACAGACTGACACATTTTCCCAAGTAGTTTTTGCCCCCTCTCCAAAGAGTGCAAGGTACATTTTGGTATTATAATTCCACATTTCTCTCAGCAGTTCCAATCCTCCCCTCCACATCCTAAAATTAGGATGTGGAGGGGAGGATTGGAGGATTCTTTCACATAGTACTTCATTCCACGGAATTAAAAGACAAGTTACATCTATGGTGTGTTCAAATTAAGCACCGAGGTAGTTAAGGAAATGAGATATCAGTATATTGTCTGGAAGCGAATATTTTTAAGTGTGTGTACGTACGTTAACTCCATTGACATTTACATTTTGGCTTCGTTCCAATGTCCAAAAATTGATATCATTCGCAACAGCAGTATTTTGTTTCTGTCAATGTCAATGATGCCGGAGAAGCAAATGCACTTCAACTTAAGTAAGCCACTCAAATACAACGTCTTAAAGGAAAAACATTGACCGTAACTATCAATGATATCATAGCAATGTCTTTCGGAAATCAGTAGGAGGCAAGGCATGGCGTCGTCTTCTTGAACATTACTGGAGAGTATTTTATTTTTTTTTTTTTGAGAGCCAATTGAAGTTTTCAACAGAGAAAAAAAATAAAATAAAAAGTATATTCTTACAGATGTTCATATGCGAGAGAATTCGCCCCCCCCCCACTGCCATCCCACCGATTTTTTTTTCCAACAGGAAGCTAAATGTTCGTGAATCACACAGGAGGGTCAAACAGCGACCTCCATCCATCCTTATACGTGAAACTTATAACGACGAAACGGGGAAAAAAGTGTGCACCTCTTCAAGAATATCAATCACTTTCTCAGTTCTTCCTTGCAGTCTCCAAGCTTTGAGGTAGTTCACCTCCGTAGAGGTCGAAGCCGACACACAAGCTTACATAACACAGTCTAGCGATTCGATGTTGTTTCCATGCACGTGCGAGTGGTTTCGTAGTATGAGGGCAATTAAGTATGCCGGGTGCTGCCAAGGAGAAAGTGAAGAAAAGCAGTGAGAGAAAGAAGAGGGGGAAGGTAGAAAAAAAAAAGGTAAAGCAAAACACACGCGCGTCTTTGATACTTGCACTAAGAGGTGAAACTTTCTCTGAAGGTTGCGAAGGTGCTTTTGAATGTTCCGCTCCCTCTAGCCAGTGCGGAAGTACTTCCGGGAAACGAACCTGTAATTAAAACTTCTTTTTTATTCATTTTACCCCTCTTCTTTCTTCTAAAGCGATGCCAAGGAGAAGAAATGAGACACTAACTTTCAACGTCATCCTTGACAAAAAACGGGGAGTGGGAGGGAATTGGAGATTCAGTAGTGCTACATGAGTGTGTGTATGGAGATAACGTGTTATTCTCAATTACACGAAACGGATGGAGCTGTTTGTATTTGTCTAGGTGATGTTCGAAACCACGAGAGAGCAGAGCATCGTTTGTATTGTTGTCTACAAGTCCAAGCGGAAAAAAAAGTGTGGTAAAACAAGGAACTTAAAAAATCTAGAGAAGAGAAGATTTCTCCTTTTTTTCTTTTATTCTTTAGAGATTTCAAAGAGGGAATGAAATCGCCAAGCGAAAAACAATTGTACCGAGAAGAGGCGAGAACTGCAATGCGTCTCACTAGCTGGCAGCCACCAACGAATTGTTATTACAACTGATGGTGCTTATTATCAAACATTGCAATTCTTAATATTAGCAAACCTAGATCTTGTGCGCGTAGAATTTAGCACAAAACTAGCATCTTTTGACAGAAAAAAAAATTCCATATGACTTTCCAGCAATAATAACACACATCCAAACTTCTTGTAACTGCTGATCTGCGGTGTTCCCTTAAAGTCGTTCACCTCAGTTGGTAAGGGGAATAGGGAGGTGTGAGGTCCAGTGAGCTAGCTAGCAACAGAATTGAACTTGTGGAACCCTACCCATCGACTTGGAAAGTGAATAACCAAACAGCCTCGAATATCCATGTGGAAGTGAGTGGACGCAATGTTTTGTTGGAAGAGCTTATTGCTGTCGGGATCATCCTAAGCAGTTCGTATTTTTGGAACGCGTACTAGTCATTCTATAAATGCACAACGTTTCTGTAAGTTGTTTCTGAAACTTAAAGTATAAAACATGTTAACTTTGAAGCTGACTCGTACGTGTCCCAAAACTACGTTGGGTTTTTCACTTCTCCACACTCTCTCACGTTCCCTGTGACGTGGAATGTGCACGCGTCCCTTAAAACGTTTAAGCAGCTGTTCAACTTAGTAAACAGGTAAAGGTAGCTACTTCAAAGTGATCATGAAAACTCCGAATTCAATTCTATCTATTTTTACTACCGTCAATACATGTGAATGAAAAGTTCACTATAGTGAACATTTACAAACTTAAGTCGTGAAGCTATTTTTATCTTACTCTGTGTTAGATCATAAATTTCTGAGCAAGCTTTAAGTACCCTGTTATTAAGATTTGTGTATTTTTAGTATTCAGAATTATACATTCCTGAAATTTGAAGAACGATAACCAACAGACCTAATTATGAACTTATATTATTATAAATAATATAAGTTCATAATTAGTTTTAAGAAAGCAAGCCTTTGATCCTCCTTTCCTGAGCTATTTTGATAGCAACAATATACAAAACATCTGTAAGGTGAAGGGAAAGTGCACTTCATTTGTAGCGCCACAGTTTGAGAATCGTGTGTGAGAATGTGATTGATCTTTTCAGAATCTCTGAATGATTTTTCTTATGGTGACATCAGAAGAAAGTACAAATTCTTAGCCCAAAGGCTTCTTCAGCTGACGACGTAAGCCGATGTACTTGAGTACCACGCTAATTGGCGCGTGACACTCCAGTTTATATGAGTATGATGCACAGATAAAATGAGGTTAAAATCTGAAACAAAAACTTCGCCATTTTCCTAAAATATAATTTGAGAACTCAATACTGGCGTGGCCAGTTATAATAATTTCAAATGAGATCGCATCTTTGAACAAGATGAATGGATAATTGTAAGTCAAATAATCCTACCAGATAATGCAGATTGTTTGTCCACTGTCCTTGTGGAATTCCACATTTTAGACCACGGGGGGTGCGTTGCAGACGACATAGCGGGTGCACTCAGTCTACACCACTAAGATCGCTTATAGATAGGAAGGAAGGAAATATTATACGGCCAGCTGACACCCACAGTTTCTTAGAATCCAGTGTCTTTTATAAAGTCGTATTTAATAGATCTAGTTTGAGATTGAAAATGAATTCTTGAAAAGGGAGATGATAAAAACTGCTGGTTAAACTTTTGTTTAAAATTTCGGAAAATCGGAACATTATGCGTTCCGAAAATTAAGTTTCGGGACTTTGACCCTGATATAAAAAAATTGGTACCAACTTTTTATAGGCTCAGGTGTTCAGTAAAGAAAATCTTTTAAAAATAATTTAAGAAAATGCGGTTAAGAGGCAATCGTTATAAGCACAACTAACACACAAATCAGCTACTGCTAAGCTAGACTTAACATTTGTTTTAAGCTGAAATCTTCCTTCATTTGACAACCTAATTACTCTCCATGCTTACTGATTTTATACTCTTTGCTTCTTTTGACCAGTTCTTTATCTTTGCCACACAACACCTTTTTGCTCTGTTACAAAAATACCAGTGATATCGTCTTATTAAAATTTCCGCTTGATGGGGTCTTCACCTTACATTCTTTATGCTCAAGACTTTTCTCTTAATTAGTGTAGAATATCTCAGGCGAGATATATTAAGGCATTCGAAACAGACATGGGAAAAAAAAAAAAAAAAAAAAACTTTCAAATGCTGTCCGCACCGGTTCATGCTCGTTAGCATGTGATTTCGTTAGAATACGAGCCAAGGAACAAACAGCAGCGCAGAAACAGAAATAAATTTAAAAAACTGGAAATAATCATTGTATGTAGTTCGTCTTGGAGATTCACAGACAGTAACTTGATTTAGCGCTAAACGCTTTCACCTCCCTTATTCTATTTGTTTGATGTGTCCTATCTGAAAACTACAATTCTAGCCCTTCATTGGATACAGAATGTTCACTTCAGAACTCCGTGTCTGAAGACTTTGCTTTAAAGAAAAATAATTGTCCTCTACCCATAGATCATCGATAATGAAAATGAAAAAGATTTTGGGTTAAAAATAGACAGCCAACGTATTATTCGAAATAAAAGGACATTAACAAAACAATCCGATGTTAAGTGCTCATTTTGGTGGACTCTGACTTTGAAGGTCAACCATTTAGAGAATAAACATTGAGTACTCGGAGCAAATCACCCCGACCCACAAGAACTTTGCGAGACCAAACAACCCCGTAGCAAACGAAGGGGAGAAAATATACACACAAAGATTATGAACCTGTCTCCTGCATTCAACAGGCTTGGTGAATGCGGTTAATTATTTAGGATGTCAGCCACTGAGTTCTTCCTGCGGGCTTAACAAAAAAGATAAGGAATCAAAACAGCTTATCTGGTTTCCTTCGCGGATAAAGCGGGTTTACCGAGGGAGAAAAAATTGCTTCTTGTTTGGAGCAACCTATTGGAGGAAATAATTGGTGTGTCAGGTTAAATAACCTGCAGGTGACGCGCAAATCTCGCTCCAGTTGATTGCCCATCGCGGCGAACACAATTCCTTCCGCTTAGGTGGTTCCGTAGCGGATCTTTGAATCATTGTCCAGGAACTGTGTATGGCAAGCATTCGTGTTAAGCCGTTTGAAGATAATCCAACTATAACGGATTGAATTTTTCGTTATAAAAACCATCTACGATAGTGTAAAGCGCAGGTAGCATTTGACGCTAATCAGCCTCTAGAAGGCGCCCTGACTGCTGGTAACGAAAGAATTGGTTAGCGTTTGATTCTGCAGAAAGTATTTTGTCTCTATCAGCAGCAGGACTGCCGGTAAAGACAAAAAAAAAAGTAACACAGTAGGCTGAACTTTTCTGACAAGCAGTCGATGACTTTTGTAACAACAGAATTAATCGAGGGACTATACGGTTTTTTTTCACAATTTTTTGTATAAAAATTACTTGGGTATTTCAATATGACCTTGAACACTATTCAAGACTGGTAACACGGTGGGTATAATTCCTCCCCAAATCGGACGCAAAAGGCCTAGGTTCGAATCCCGGAAACGACGCGAGGAATTATGGGCCTTTTTCACAACGTCGCTGAGTTAGTCGGTGTCAGGAGATGGTTTCAAGGTTTTATATTCCCGAATGTCGGGTTCTTCGTCAGCAAACGAGCAAATCGACCACAGAACAGATATACGCAATTATAGACAAAATATAATGACGCCTTAGTTGCTTTGGTGCTCAATACACACCAAGTATTCAAGGTCACGTTTACTGTTACTTGTCAATTGCCTTGTGTGGATAAACTAAATTTACAATGCAAATATTTAAACTTTGACTGCGGATATTTCTGCTATAAGAGATGAAACTGCGATGGAAACACTCGAATATTTAAAAAAAATGGAAGCAGAAACGTTATATCTCTCGTGAACTATGCTCGTCCTATTTTATAATTTTTTTTTAACTGTTTATGACAGGTGTCCGTTGACGTAGGTAAGAAAACAGGAGTAGAAAGTCGACAGATCGTTTTCATGGTCGTTAGTTTGAGTACATCCATAAACACGTGCCAGGTATTGATGGTACATCGTAGTTCATTTTGTAATAGATGCCATTTCTTGTAAGCTAAGATGATGATGGGATGGAGGAGGAGAATAACTTGCAGATGACGTCAGTCTGTTTTATTTATTTATTAAATTAGATAAGCAGATGTTGATGGCTCTTCACATAAGCACCCAGCCCTCAATCATAGCATACTTCCATCAAAGACATTTAAGAGGAAAATTGAAAATCTGCCAAGGGCGCAAGAGTAATTTCAATCACGTTTGTTCCTCCAAACTTGGAGAAGAAAAAAAGAAATAATAATCAGATTCCACACGTTTCATGGCAACTCTAAATTAAAATTCGATGTTAGCAATTATCGGGTCTCTTATTCTCATCCTGCCACTCCAGAGTCAATCGACGAACATCCTATTACAGAAAAGGCTCTGAAAACTGTAATGGTTGACGATTTTTGATGGTATTCGATTTCTAAGACAAAAGATTACAACTTCTTCGCACCCTCCAATCCATCATTACTCTTTTACGGGATACCCATTATGCAAGTATCATAATCCTCCAAGATTCTCGCTGCTCCTTTATTCCAGTTCAACTATTAAATTACTGGGAGCAGCTGCCAGTTGCTCAGTATGCAACTAGAAGATGCACTTAGATTATCATACAGCCACTCCATTGTATGGTTTGTTGGTGCAGATCAATACACTGTTAACAGGCTCTGAGAAAATAGATTCTGCAACGAATAATTGATTTAGCCAGTTCATTGAAAGCAAACGAGTTAATGAGAGAGAACCTGCAGCAGAATGATTCGCACTGATAATAATTCAGCAAAGTTTGCCACAAATCTAGAGATGTCCAGAGTTTGTGAACTAGTTAATTACAAATTTAGTTTGGAAGATTACGAAAATCTGATCACAACTCATTCGCTTTTGTTTATTTGCAATGGAGAGGAATGAGGGTTTGTACAATGCCCCCTATTTATTTATTGTAACAATGGCGACTATTACCAGGGCTTCAAATGCAGAATTAATGACCAAAATATATCTTTGTCTCAGACCACATGTAGAGAACGAAGAGGGGATCTTGCCTTTGTTGGAACATGGCCAGGAGTTGCTTATTTTAATGCGTTCTTTAATGAAGAAGTTCCTAGGGCCTTTACGGCACTTGATGTTGTCCGTTTATGGGTTTAAACTTCCAATTAATGTCTGAACAACTGAACAATTTCCATTACTGTTTGAATAGGAAATTTTCGAAAACGACTCTGAACTGAACTTGTGCAATTGTTTAAACATGACATGTATTTATTTTAATTTTGGATAAAAACTATCTTCTACTGCCGTTTATACTTGACAAAGGTAAATTATGAAATTGCCAAAACGTGCTGCTAAGGTAATTAGTAATTTTCAGCTCGTTTTTCGCAGTCCTGCTACGGAAGCGTAATTCTAGGCCCTCGTTCAAGTACCAGGAAGCAACATTAATTCCAGCTCAGTTTACAGAGATTAATCTCTCCCGATTCGTTCCTCCTTGTTGTTTAAACCCAGGGATGCTAAGCACAGGAAATAGTGATTATTACCCTCAACTACTTCGCCTAATTATGGACACAGAGAAAATTTAATCAAGAAAGTACTTGCGGAGCAAAATAACTTCGGAAATTTGTATTGTGCATCGCGTGAGAGCTTAAAATTGACATGATAAGCACGTGCCTGGAGTTAGTGAACAAGGAGCTTGAGTCTAACAGGAATTACAGGTTGGTTGTTGGACGGCTACTTTCTTTTCTTTCGGGGTCATTTCTCCAACTGGAGACTGCACGCATTATGGAAAAGCGTATGGGGTAGATTCGGAGTTCAAAGAAAATTCTTGGTGGGTTTCGCAATTTTTTTTTTCCGTATTACGTACTGTTTTATTCTTCTACTTCGAGGTCTACAAGTGTGTCCCATTCGCATATGTAAACAGGTATAAAAAGAGGCCATTGGTAAGTTGAAGTAACTGGCGAAATCGTTCGTTGAAAGTGAATACAACTTAAAAGTTAATTTTTCTCTGGTGGATTATGTATAACAAGACTCCAAATCAGACTTTTTTTTGACCAATCAGTCCATCTTTTCCTGTTAGTTTTAAGTAATATTTGATTCAATATAATTTTCATGTCTTACATGTTGTTGAATATATTCAAACACCACTAGCAGAACCTTAAATTATTCTGCCTCTCTTTCTGACGAGCTCCATTTTATCTGTTTCGCCTAACGATACAGATGAGGTCTATTAAGAACACAGAAAACTTCTGCTTTAAAGTATCTGCCCCCTTTTTTTCTATTCCAATAAATGTGCATTTTAATAGTTCATAAAATGCACCAAAAATGGAACCGATAGGACGTTGAACTCTTCGATACTTGGTTGAAAAACAAAACAAGAAAAAATCTAACTAGACGGCTAGCAGCTTACTCTAATTATAGCCCACTCGATGGACACCGTCCTGTACAATCGATCGACTGTGTTCACGAGGTAAACAGCTGCCCCTTTCATCACCTACTTGCACATGCAACTTGTTATTACTGCGCATCCTGTCGTCATACGTACTGATTGGAAACTGCTGTCAGATAAATTTAGATACAATCTTTCCCCTTTTGGCTTAAATTTTCTTCTTTTTGAAAAAGAGATCATCCAGAACTATTTTGCTAACCTTCAATTACATCGCTTTTATTTTGCATCCAGGAGAGAATGTAATTTCTAATTAAAGTTCAAGTTATACGTCAGTTTTTTTTTTTTTTTTTTTTTCTTAGTTACTAAAGTAGCCACTGCTTGCAAAGCATATTATGATGATTTTAGGGGCCTATAAAGGCCAAGTCTAGACGGCAGGAATTTTATGGACTTTTTAATACCGTGGCCGAGTTAGTCGGTCTCAGGAAAGGACATTGTTTTTTATTTCGAAAATTTGGTTTTCGTTCAACAAACAGTAAATCCACCAAAAAATACATGCATTTACAGACACAAATGTAGCTGGCGTACTGCATCTTAATTCGCCTGGAAACTTAAATGAGTCAGCGTAAAATAAGAAGTTCTTTTAAAAGAGATACGATATTACTTTTTTAAGGACTAATATATATCACTTTAATCTAGACTCTCATCGTTATTTGCTGAAATAGTACAAGTTTCTGGAGCAAATAGAAATTAAAATTATCTCTGAAATCAAAGTACGTTACAGCGGCGAGACAGCGATTCAGGGTTTGAGAGATGGTGCTGAAAGTTCTGTAAATAGAATAGATCGAAACCGTTGACAGTTTTCCGTTAATGAAAGCAACTTTCAGATACTCCGCTTGGTGATTTAGATGCCTTTGGGCCATGTACAGCGACAACAGTATTGCCGAGGGTTTTAAAGCGCACTCGAATAAGCAAGAGATTGCATTCAACTGCAGAAACTGAATTTATGAATTAATTCTGATCTTAACTTTAAAGAGAATTCGCTACTTGGGACAAACGTAGATTTTTATTTCCGATTCACGTCTAGGAGCAAACAACGGAGGATTTACGTATCCATCCTTTAGAAATAGATAACCTTCCTAGGGGTTCTATTTACCCAGAAGATAATCTACAGAAATGTTAGAGCGCAATTACTGACAGTATTTCCTTTGCTAGTGACCCTGTTTGTTGACGGAACAACTGGGTTATCAATCGACTTGACAGTTTGACAGAATCGAGATCCCAATTCGTCCAAGTCCCTTATGTGATAGTCAGTATAATCGAGCCACTAGACGCGAGTCCCTGAGACAGTTTGGTTGGTTTACATCTTAAAGTAGCCACAGAATGTTTTTATGGAACAATTTCTACTCTTTAAAACTTCACTGCAACTACCGCTACCGATTGACTTCGTGTAGACATGGAACGCGCTTATTAAAAAGCTACTGCGCTTGTGCAGGCGTTTCTTTGATTTATTGTTTGCTTCAGATGGTCTCTAGAGGGAGTTCCAAAGAGAAGATGACATGCTTTCTTATGTCGGGTATAATATATAGAGTACCGAGCCCATTAAATGTCACATCTCTTACCAAGAAGGCAACGCAATAAAGATAAAATCGTAATAATAAAGGGGCAAAAATAAGGGTTTTCGAAATTCGGGTACAAATAAATGTTGGCCCGCTAGATAATCTTTTTTACTTTCCCTCTAATCAAGCTAAGCTCTTCCTAAAATATCAGACCAGTGGTGAGTTACTGATAAAATGACACTGAGTCAAATACCGGCGATTGCTTTAACTGAAGTTTCTGCTATTTATTATTATTTTCTCCAGTAGAAACTCAACCTTTTGACCTTAAAAAGCAAAATATTTCATTTATTATAAAAGCCCTTTAGGATCTGGTTTATAGGAGACCTAATTAGCACGAAAGTTCCAGAAAAATCCTTTAGGGAAGTTGGTGCACGTCTGCAGCGTTATTATACATCGATTTCCTCTATCTTGTACTTAGAATAAGAGCTATTTTCCTTACAGTTTTGTCGATGTGCTGCACTAAGCAGTCTTTTGATAAGATGGCATGATTCACCTTAATCACTAATATCCAGGTCCGCCTTACAAATACGAAAATGACATCCTGGACAATCTTCTTTCTACAGAAATCTTTCTCCTCTAGTGGAACTTGTCTAGTGTGATAGATTTTTCCTCTTTGACAACTTCATCTCGGTTACAAACCAGAAAAAGAAAAACCAACCAAAAGTGGCGCCCTCCCATGAGGACGACATAACCCGCGTGTGTGTAAAGGACATTTCCAGGTAATATATTCTCCAATATTTTTAAGAGTCTTAGAATAAATCCAGATTAATTCTCTGATGAAAAGATGTACAAGCGACAAATACTTGAACAACTACCTACAGGTCAGCTTAAGATCGAAAATAAGCCATTCTGTGGCTCTCGTACCTCAAGAATGACATTGCAGACGTCCTAAGAGACTAACAGCTTATAACTTAAACTTTTACCTCTTAAGTTCTAGAAGTATTACTAGTCTCTGTAATGGATGTAAACTTACGATAAGTTTGTTTCTGGTGGGATTAGTTGCAACACTGGACACACTACTGGGCTATTTTGAAACGTAAAACAATTTCGTAGCATAGGTAAGTTACATTCGTCGTTCTTTGCCTTAGGGGCACAGACTATTCGACGATTAAGGATATCAGCTGCTTGGTTTACTGTCTGTTAGCAGTTGATACACGGATAGACAACCATGCGCCTCTATACCCATCCATATAGAGCAGTTTAAATGCACTGCATTTCCATTTGGACAAAGTTGCGTACACCTAAATGGTTAAAATTAAAGCTCAGGTGTTAACATGTGGATGGAAGCGGTAGGGACCTGAAGTGATGAACCATGTATGATATTCTCATGAGGAATATTTATCATTGCTAGTTATATATATATTTTATTTATTTATTATTATATTTTTTTTAAAGTCGAGCGTGCGCTTGTGTGTGGTATTTTACTTTTCTGTTTCTTCAGACTAAGTACTATTAAGTATTATTAAATATGATTATTGCATAAATCTGATCCAATTACTGTTATCAACGGCTGGTGATTGATTATCTATAAAAATAAAATGCATGTCGTGCGCCTCGGCTTAGCCTTTGTTTCATGGAATTATATCCAATACAACCAGAAACTTCTCTTTTCCAGACAGACAAAGCGAAGCGCATTAAAAAAAAAAAAAAAAAAAAAAAGTTTAAATCGTCTCTCTCCTCCTTCTGGGGGGGGGGGGATAAAAGGAACACACTCCTCTTTCATTCTCACGAAACTGAGACTATTGCGATGCTCCCAAACAAATAAGCAAGCTGAAATCAGATATGGAAAGTTTACATTCCAGCTGAAAATTACTGAAGAAAAAAAGAACAAACCTTTGAGGTTTGATAAAGAGTGGGGGGGGGGGGATAAACACCGCTAAACTAGGAGAAAAGTGCAGTTAAATATAGATAGAAAATATTCAATAAAATTTATTGCTGATATTTATTTCATATTCTGATGGATGAAATTTCTTCGCTTCCAAATGCTTAAAAGTCGTGACACGACCATGTTGGAAAGTGATTATGAATAAATCGATAATTAAACAAAGTACAACTATTAGTGCTTAGCTCTCCGCTTCCTTCACCAATCTGGGTGAGGAAACCTATTTGTTACTTTTTTTTTTTTTTTTCCAGAATTAAAGTCAATAAACCTCTGAACTCATTCCCGTGTACTGTAAACTTGGTTTTGGATTGCAAATTTGAGTGGTGGCCGATTTGTTTCAGTATGGTGGACCGAAATAAAAACATCGAGGAGGAGAAGCACACACAGACAAAGTAGTTATCTCATGAACCATTTTTGTCAAGCAGGCTGAAAAAAAAAAGTATGAATACTCCTTGGTACGTTAATGCTTTCCACAGCGAAACTATAACGGCTATCCCTGTCAATAATTTGAAAAGGTTCAGATTGTGATATCCATCCGATGATGAGAAGTTAGAGGCCTTTTAATTCTCAATAGTAAGTGCGAGGGAGGACGGAAAATTTCCGATAAGCAGTAGATAGGGTGGATATATCAAAGTTTAAAGTCTGCAGATTAAAAAGCTCTATCCCAATATACCATCCTCTATTGTTCCCGTGCCACAATGAAGACCTACCAATTCCCAATCCATCTAACAGAGACGTCTCAGAATTGGAGGAAGAATAAGGATTTAGATCTAACCAAATCTAGTGCAGAACTAGTTACATCTCGTTCAAAAGAGTGGAATCTACTGGATCCCAGCTACAAGATATCCACATAAAGAAAAAGACTTGTTACTTATGCGCATTGTCTTTTTCGGTATTTCAGATTTGTACGCTATCATTTTCATTTGAATGGTCTTTATGAAGAAATTGGCATTATTTTATAAAGACCATTTGAATGGTCTTTATGAAGAAATTGGCATTATTTTCCATGCAGGAGAGTTCTCTCTCTTCATAGACAGTTCAAGTAGAAGTTTGAAAGAAAGCTGCTTCGCAATTACATCATACTACTATTGCATACTGTGTCCATATTAAAGAAAGCTACGAAATGTGACGCATGTGTTAGAAAAGATGAAGTATGACCAGTACAAATGGGATGTCTGTGGGGAACTTTAGAATGTTTGGGTTCCTATAGGATTTGTAAGATGGGTTCACAAAGCTTCCTTGCATCTCTCTACCATTGGGACAGAAGAGCATAAATCAATATTACAGGAGAAGAATGGTCTGAGAGAATTTAGTTGCAGCCCTGATGCAAAGAATGTAGTAAAGAATCCTTTAATTCAAAGACAGAGTCTTATATCAAGCTGGGACTGGTCAAACAATTTATTTAATGCATTAAATCCTCAGGGTGCCAACTTCAAGCATATACAATCTGTGCCTGATGCAAAAGTGAAAGGCTGCATATTAATTGGTTCATAAGTCAAGAACTCGGAAAACAGTAATAAAAAAAAAGAAAAAAAAAGAAAAACAATACTTAAAAGCCAAGACGTACGCAGCGATGTGGGCGCTTAGGCAAAAGCTAAGTGTAGGGTCCCTTACATAAGTGGGTGTAAGGGACGCTACACTAATGATACAATACATCCAAAGATGCCTCTTTCCGATTACACTCCTTGCCTCCATAATCTGGTACTCAACCACACAAGCACAGCTCAGCACAGCATATATAATAGGCTAAAATATTGGATAAAGATGTGAGTCAACCGATTAACGGCCACCGTTTACAATCTCTAGGCCCTAGTAGAAAAGACCTGGGTTTGAGTCCCGTCGATGACGGGACATTTTTTATGAGCCTTTTTCAAACGTGGCTGGGTTAGTCGGCCTCTGGCGAGGGTAGCATGGTTTTTTTTTTCTCCCGAAACTCGGGTTTTTCGTCCCGCAAACAGAAAATCGACCACAGAACACACGCAATTTACAGGCACTATACACGGAGCAATATGACCTTAGTCGCCGATGCTCTTAAAACTCTACAACAACAACAATCATCTCTAGGTCGAGTGTCTACCCGAACCTCGGCCTACTCTCGTAGAAAATACAGATTTCAGCAGTAAATCCTGCCCTGACAGCAAAACTCATTGCAGGGATCGTAGATGCATCCTCAATTTTAAGTATTATTGGATGCAGAAGCTAGGAAGGCCGATAACCAGGATTCATGAGACTTCCGCTCTGTGCTACATCAACAATTTAGTTTGCTGTTATTGTTGTTGTTATTGTGTTTTAGGAGCATTAGCGACTAAGGTCATATTGCTCCGTATATAATGTCTGTAAGTTCGTGTGTTCTGTGGTCGATTTCATGTTTTGCTGGATCTTTTTGCTTGACCAAGCCAAAAGAAAGATAGACAAACGGCGCACAACACTGAATCTCAAAAAGAAGCCCGCACTCACACAGACTGAAGAAACAAAGACAAAGATTGGCGAAGAAGGCACTCCATGGCAAGCATTACAATGACCTCCATCAAGACTGCACAGATGAGATGGTTTCCAACGAACGAAAGGCTCGTCCCGGAGAGCGAAGGATTCATGCTCGCCATCCAAGACAAGACTAGGTTATAAACACCAGGAACTATAGGAAATACATTGCCAAGGATCCCTGAGTAACAGATGACATATGTCGACGATGACGTTACCTGGCCCCAGAAACAATCTAGCCCATCACTGCAGTATGCAGGGCGATCATCCAGACGGGGTACACTCACAGACACGACCAAGTCGCCAGGATAATACATCAGAAGCCAGCGAAAAAATGCCAGCTGATCAAAGGTCGTATTACAAGTACAAGCCTCAGGCCCTACTAGAAACCCTTACTCACAGACTATACTGAAACCGTGCCATAATAATGGACAAGATTATCCCACACAACAGACCACACATAACCCTCATCGAAAAGAAGGAAATGGCTACCTACGTGATAGACGGGGCCCAACACCAGCACCCTTCAGAAAACATACAAGGAAACGATCAGGAAGTACTCAGATCTAAGACAGGAAGTCAAAGAAATGTGGCATATGCAACAAGTAATGGCTGTCTCGATCATCGTGTCAACCACTGGCATGGTACCAAAGAGCTTCCATAAGAAATTAGCGGCAATAGGCCTCCCAGAGAACATTTACATTGAACTCCAGAAAGCCGCGATCCTGAACACACATAGGACAGTAAGAGAGTTCCTCGACCAACAGCAATAACATTAATAATAGCAACCAGGCACAAGCACCCACCCCATCACAGACGGAAAAATCCCATAAAGGAGAAAAACTTTTTTTATAATAATAAAATAACATGCTGTGCGAAATTTCTGGCAATTATTTTGCCTTTGGTGAAATAGCTTTCATGGTAACATTAAGAGTGAAAATTACAAAAAAAAAAACAAAAAAACTGATTGGCAAGTTATGCAAATTGAGAAAAAAAAAATCGAACAGAAAGTCAATGAAACCCCATTACTAGCACTCTCATCTCGATTTTTTTTTCATACTAATTTTTTTTTTTTTTTTTATGAAAACCCCAAACACGAAAGGTATCAAAACCTATAGTACTTAGTACCGTGCATGGGTTGAAGGAGGAGTATGGGGGGAGGGGGATGCCGGAAACTTTGCTCTAGAGACTAAACATGGGTTTCACCACTTCAAGCCTCCAATAAGCAAAGTGGTGGTATTTCACCGGTTGATGAAAGTCATCTACCACTCTTAAATTTATTTATTTATTTTATTTTTTCGATACTAAATCTGGGCGATGTTAGTGAAAGTGCACGGGAGAACCCCAGGACACAATCAATGTAGAAAATCTACTAATGCCATTTTTGTGCATTTTGCTATTAAAAGAAGTTTTTTTTTTTTTTTTTGAAACAAATGGCCAACTAAACTATAATCTTGATTGAGGTTCTGTGTTTCCACCTTAGAAGACCAACATGCAGTCGTACAACATGAGGGATAAAGAATGTTCACACAAAATTGTACCATCAAAGTAGCAATTCTACTAAGGCCGTCCATAGGGACTTTCGCAAAGAATTTCGGGCGCCTGATACTCGGAAAGAAATCAATTGTATATCCTGCTCATCAGCGTTAAGTAAAAAGGAAGTGTCTTTGATCAGATGAAAGATCACGCAGGCGGTCTATGAAGCATCGGAAGCCAGTCAAGTTCCAGAGATGCCCTTGCAGGAGTGTAATTATTCTCATCAAGGACTGACACTGCTATCTCTCAGATGTTTTGCGCTTTCATAAGAAGGAATTTTCACCCACTCCAGCTTTGTAAATAAACAACGTTTGTTGTCTCCGGTTAGGAGTATAATAGAAGACCGACTAACTGGCCAACGTCCAATTGATTTTTTTCCCTTTGAAATTACAGGTTTTCCATCTCTTGACAGTCATTTCCCATGTCTTGTCGGCGAATATATTTTAAGAAGCTGTCACAAGACACGTAAAAGTTTCGATTTTTCACATCTGCCATCAATAAAGCTAAGGTTGTTAGTAGCTGTTGGGAATCCAGTTCTCATATTTCTCGTATTGTAGCAAGCAGAACTGGATACTGGCTATTCGTTTGAGTGCAGCAATTTATCATGTGGTGAACGGTCTTATTCCGTGTCACCATAACTGTCGTTTCTTATCCAGCAAAGGCGCCGTATTTTGACTAAACACGTTAAATGTAGTTGTTATTTTAACCACAATTTAAAACACTCTCCTTTGGAGCGCTGGATTAAAAATTTAATCTCTATTAAATAAAGAAACTAAAAAAACTTCATCAGTTTACACTGTATTCAGAACTTGTATCTGTGACATGTGATCAAATTACAGATTCTCATATTCGCATTTTCATGGGTACACTGTTATCAAAAGTATTGGGACACTAAAAAGACAACGAGATGTACGGAACGGATAAGATGTTAATGTGGTGTTTGGCTGGATTAGAATCCAACCTAAACCCATATATAATAACACCATAATCGTATATAGGCCTTTTTCCTTAATCACACAGTTAATTTGAGTCCTTATGTCTATCAAAGAAGAGAAAAGCGAAATGAAAAAACTCCAAACACCGAGGATTCGTAATGGTGAGTGTTAACACCACATAATGCGATAGGTTGGCATTTAGATCATATTGGTGTTGATTTGTTTTCACATACTGTATATAGTAAACGCACTAATAAAAATACTCTTCATACTTCGAAATGGCCTCACATGGAAAGAAGAATTTAACTGTATATTCAGAAATAATATTTGTACTGTACTTAAAATAATAATGGTTAAAATTCATGATTAATATAAAACATGAAACAGAAATTAATATATGAAAGCAGGATCAAATTATAACGCCTAAGTCACGTTTCAACCCAGATGATACCAGAATTATTAAAATCCAGTTGTACACTTCAGTTGAATTATAGCAAAATAATCCTGCACTTAAGTAAGTAGTCCTGAGTTCTTAAACCTGCAGTTTGGAATTATAAAACTAATTTACCATGGCGCACGTAAATTCTTTGCTAACGAATCCATTAAATTTAAATCCCTTTAATTTGTACCGTTATGCTTCGTATAATCCTTCAATTGGGTAGTTGAGTAGGATACTGCGCCATCTTTATAGAACTCTTTTATCACGTAATTTATGAAGTTTCCACTGAAGAAGGGGGTTTCAAGAAAACTCTTAGCAGTGTACTTGATTACATTTCCGCTACAAGTTATGCAGAACTCTTCCCGAGTAAAAGCTGCCATCATCTTAAAATATACACACTTCATTTCTCCTTTATTAAGAAAGGAATTAACGATAGAAAATGAAGTAAACATTGGTGTCTCAGAGCTCTACTATTTATAGCTACAAGACAGTAACAATCGAACGAAAGATCCGATAAAGATGATGCATAACTGGCTCTGATGACTTCCATTATCTCTTCCTACTTATCGGGGTTGGAACGCAGGATGCCGCCACCCTCTGGGCTATGGTAACCCAATGATGTTGATATTAAAGGTTCCTTCGGCCTTTACAGATGACATTTTGTTCCGCACTCTTAGTAGCGCGTTATTATGGTATACGAATGCCTCAACTCCCCCGATTCCCCTGCCCTGTGGTTATTTTAATGGATAAAGCTATCCTCTCGCTTTAGGAAATGCAACCGGAGTTCAGTAAACACGACGGAAGAATCGGACACAAGCTGTTGGATGCGTAAAGATTCATAATTACTGCAGCCTTTCTCTTGTTCTCGCTTCTATAAAGGACGTGGAATTCTAGGGGTTTATCTCCAAGACATTCGTCCTATTACAACGTAAGCTGAACTAATATAATTTCTCTCTGAGTGGAGTACTTCATTTCCAAAAGAATGTGGTCAAATTCCAATTATTTCTTCGTAATCTAATATAATTTAATTAGTAAGTTTAATACTTGATGAACATAAATGAATGCGAAATACTGTACTTTATTCGACACATTAGCTTAAAACATTTGCCTGCGCGCAATGAGAAACATTTGGCCTTGCTTTCGAACTTTAGAGCTTAGGTCACGTTATGCGTTGGAGTTCTGCCAAAATTTGATTTAAGTGTTAAGTAAATCCAAATAGAAAACAAGTTTCCTGCAGTATTTTAGTGTTAGACTACTAGGATGGATATTGTCTTTCAAACATGAGATTGACGATAGCCGAAAAGAGAAAGGAGACGGATTAACAAACTAAAATCTAACGTGTCGAACACACACTTCTGAAAGATGAAAATAAGACAAAAGTCGGTGAGGAAGAAGAGACTGGAACTTTTTTGGTGGGGGGGGAAGGGAATAAGCAGTGTTAAAAAGATTCACGAATCCTTCTGTTGTAATGGAAGTCTAACTATTGTGAGTTAGTGTCCGTTGCCATAGGAGAGAAGGTTACCATTAAATTGGTGGCACAAGACTTCAGCATTGTAAAAATGTAAGTTCGCACTGGGCCTTATTTAAGTTTGACTTGAATAGCTTGTACGATTATAATACAGTAAGAGCTTTACGTAAGAAACGTGTTTAAAATCTTTATTTTTCTGAACTATTAACATTACAACTTCCTCGTTTATGAAATCTATCCAGGTTAACAAAAACGGAATTCCTGGCATTATCAGCCATATACACCAACAACGTTCTTCCGGTAGGATTAGTTATAAAATGTTAAATCTAATGGTTTTTTTTTCTCTCCTCTCTCTTTAGTTCTATCCAGGAAAAGTCGAAGATATACGAGTATGGGATTTACTTTGCAGAGCCCAGCATCTTTTCTCCTTTAATTTGCATATTTATTCATCTGAGTTGTCTTCCTTTTCACACTTCCGAATCCTCATTGCTGCTCTCTTGGATACTCAAAAGCTTCCTTTAATCCTGTAAGATCTGAAGGCCGTTACAGCGTCCCCGTAGCCGTAATATATTGCTTTATCATGGTAATGGCGTCTTGGCTCAGGATCGCCAAAGACTTAGAGATACATCCGCCTTTGACCGTTCATCTGTTTTAAAACTAAATCGGCCGTCTTTCCAATTGCACGCTTAGAGTCAACAGGAAATTCCAGACACGCTTTCTTTAATATAAGCAGATAAAACATAGGCAATCAACCGTGTACCATCCAATAAACAGATCACAAATCACAATTCTAAAACTTCTCTCGGCGAATAACATTCGCTGTATTGGACACTCTTTCACAATCTCGTGAAAGGAAACGGCCATCACGCACGAGTCGAAATGTACAAATTTAAAAAGTTTTAAAGAGCATTTGGAGGTGCCCGCACTTGTGTTGATGGCAGCTGATTTATAACGGTAGTTATTCACAGCAATGAGCGTCATGCATGTGACTGGAATATAAAGACAAATTGCAACTGTTTCAAACAAAAGATGAAGATTTAAGAATTTGTATCCACAAAGGCTCGGTTTCAACTGTTGGCATGCCACGGTCGTGAACAAATTCAGGATTGTATTCATGACGATTGGAGTGAACTTTACAGATTTGTTTTCTCCTGATTGCACAGATCATGAAAGTATAATGTAATAGTGCACAAGATAGGGACCGGATCTTTTGTTCCAAGAACACACCAAACCAATCGTATCTGCTAGTGAACAACTCCACAAGGTCTTTGTTCACCAGACCAATTTAGAGAGATGGCAAATAGAAGGAAAGATAAGATTCGCACTGTAGTTGGGCGGTTTATATTCTAAAATGCTGTGGCGTTAGGAATTACAAGGTGTCCCAGACGTATCGCTGCACTGAAATTAATATAACACAGTGGCATCGGAATGTTTTCAAATCTGCATATTTTGCATAGCAATAGGTCAGTTATATCGATCGGACCGTTTGCTCTATGGACAGAAGCTTGTGCTTACACTGTTCCTGGTACGGTTCAATTAACGAATACAAAATGTACTTAGGAATAGCTTCGTTTGTGGACCTATGGAGATGAAATGTCTCAGTATGGCTCAGAATCTTAAGCCGTATTTGGAGCAATATTGCTTAAGGTTCCGGCGCGCTGTATAAAAAATAAATTAATTAAAATAATAGAAATAAGCTCGAAATGTAGCCATGTTCTTCCGGCAAGGTTAATTCTAAAATGTTAAAATTTGTTTTTTTTTTTTTTTTGTTTTTTTTTTTTTTGTCGACGTTCTTTAGTTCCTTTTAAAAATCTCTTCTTCACCTTGAAGAAGCGATTCTTAACGGTTAAAAGTCAGTTTTTTTTTTTTTTTTTTTTTATTTATCTAGTACGGAATTCAAACTCCTAAGTTTAAGTAACATTCCACTCTAAATGTTAATTAAAAAACCGATATTTCAAAAAGTTAAGTAATATACATATCTTGATCGTTCAAGAGAAAATTCCAACAGTTGGGAATAATTTCGCGCCTAATAATAATAATCCCTCAGCCAATCTTAGCTGTTAAAACAAGATGAATTTCTTCTAGAAAGATTCAACAGCGGATCCCGAGAGCCAAATTCGTTGTTTGTTTTAAATGTATGTGAATCGCACGAAGCTCGCAAAGGCCTTATAGGCATAATTAGCCAGACACCTCTTTAAAGAGCCAAAAGCGTTTAATTTATAAACTAGGTGCATCGCAGACAGCCCACAAGAAACTAACTTACACACAGATTTTAACTAGCGATTCTTGTCGTAGAGAAATGAGACGTCACCTCTCTTCCTAAACAAGTGTAGTAAGTTTGTGGCGAGTTAGCTGGATTCAGGCAGAAATCAAAATCGCCCCCCCCCCAAACAAAAGAATCTATCTTCACGATTACAATTAATTTTATAAGCTAAGCAAATCAATTTGATTAACGTGCTAGGAGATTTTTGTAATGAATTTTTCAGTTTGTCTGAATCATATAATACGCAACCTTATTGGGTTCTAAGAAAATTTTACATATTAGTCGCTGCTAAATTAAAACAACAATTTGGCACCATGCAATTAAAAGTTCTTCATCCCTGGTATACGCTGTTCTCTTTATATCGAGACCGCATAAATGAGTGTTCATAGGAAACAGGTGGTAAAAATGCGCGAATTTTTAAATATTTGTTTACGAAATAATGCGTACTCGCCAAAGTGTGGAATATGCTTACTGTACTGTCATTTTTATGCGCGTTAGGATATATGTTTAAAGCGGCCACGTCTTCACCATGTCCGACTATCTGTCTGTCCGTCAGCATGTAATAATGCGACTCCTAGTGGAAAGATTTTCATTAGATTTTTATATTTGGCTCTTTCAGAAAGAACTGTCGAGCCATTCCAAACGCATAAATCATGGATTATTACTTTTTGTTATAGTTTCAATTTTTGTTAAGGAAGAAATAAGTAAATTGCATTAAGAAAGCGTTAATACAAAGACTTTAAGTTATTAAATCACAGAGCCTAACATACAAGTGGCATTTCACGAACTGTTGATTAAAATTATTACAAAACGTGGAGTGAATATTACTTCGGGAGGTATGAGCACTGAAATGAAAACAATTACTTTTATATATTTATAGTTTCAATTAGTAATTAATTGGTAACAAGATAATTAGCTATTTACTTTTCGCTTCTATTAATCACAGAAAAAAAATTCAATTAATTGAAGAAATAAAAATCTAACGCGCCTGAAGGAATGCACTCTGTACATTAAATATCTTTTTTTTTATCGGTTTTGAGGTCTGTTGTGGTACACTTTACATTTGTTTGTAAGCTATATTAAAAAATCAAAAAAAAACTGCGATGTCACACTGCACAAGGACAATGAAATATCATTCTATTCAGAAATCAAGTCGATGGCAAGTTTTGCTTATGAAAATGTTGCATCATCTCAATGCAAATACTATTCTTCATACAGCCAGCGATGTGCGTGTTTTAGTACAATTTAAAAAACACTGCACACCAACACTTACTCTGAAGTGTTTCGCGTAGTTGCTGTGGGTTATTCAGTAGTCAGGATCGGTAGGTTTGTTTACTGACAAATGCACTTACGTGGAAATGTACTTAATCATTAGTGACAGGACTGCTAGTGTGAATAGAATCACCTGCAGAAGGAATAACGAATTTGCTGCAGAATTTTGTTTTAACTAAAACGCCTGCTGAAGCTGGGCAGATACAGGTATAACTGCTTCATCCTAAAATCTTAAGTTAAAATGCCGTGACATGTTCAAAAAGAAATCGCAACCCACTTGAGAAATTTCAGGAATAGTCAGTTTTCTGTCACTTCACATTATATTGCCAGTTTCTGCTGGTTAAAAGGGTCTAGAACGCCCGACGCTTTTGACATTCACCCTACATTAAAGCGACGGAACTATTGAAAGTTGTGCGTGGCTCATTGTTGAATCTTTAAATGCTGGTTGCATCACTAGATGAGTGTTGGTTGCCATTTTTCAGATTTTCATGAAAAATTAAATGCACCACACGTTGTTCTGTTCTTGGACATGTTTAAATGCGACGCATCAAAAACCCTAACTTCAAACGCTGAGCACGAGCGACCAAGGCACTAGAACGGGCTGTAAAGACGTCTAGATATGCAGTATCATGCCAAGCGACGTTCATCGAAGCAGCATCCCCCTCCCCCACGAGGTGCGATTTATCACGGATACACACTCAGCGGATATATTTTGAATTGGCAAGCGATGAAGAAATTTCCAGGAAATAAACCGAACCGCCTCTCTTACGCCTGGATATTCTCTGCTATTCGTAATGCTCCTTTGAAGCACAACTTTTCCTCCTACTAAATCTACCACCGAATATTTGAACTCCATGTTTATGGGAACACCATCTCGTTCTGCCTGATTGGTGGACCACTTTGAAAATAAAGCTACATTATCTTTATTGCAATCTCGTGATGAATTATTGCTCCCTACGACAATCTGAAGTAACAGAAAAATCACTGCGCCACATATTTTCGTATGGAGGTATATGTACACGGTTTCGGAATATATGAAATCACCTTGTATGGTATCAATTGAGTAGAATGTCCAAAGGGGATAAGCTTTCGGAGAAGTTACACGCTTCTGTGTAAGGAACTTCCTGTAAGGTTTCAATTTAAGGATTAAAAATAAATGTTACATTTCAATAATGATTATTTCCCATTTCTAACTCTTGAGAAACACAACTTGATATCTGTTCGCTTGGGAATTCTGCTTCCAGTCTCTTTTCATAAAGTTCGTGAGTGGAACTTACTTCACATTACTCTGTCTCAACTCCACTTTCTCTTTCAGGATGACAGGTATGCTCTTCCACTTATTTGCAAGCTGGGAAAAATAAATATTTTTGCTTCCAGATCTGTTACGCCTGGAGATCGCTTTCGTGGACAACAACCAGTTTGCAATTCGTTAATGGCTTCTAGATTCAATATTAAATCGTTCTCATCAAACACTGAACTTTGCCATTTTCTATATGAATTGCGAACCTATCTAAAAGCAAGCTAAGAAATAAAATGGCTAGACTTAAGTGGAGAATCTCTTTCTTCCCCCCCCCCCCAAGTGACTTGCCCGGAACGGTTTATCTGACAGCGCACATTTCGGTCACCATTTTCTGAAACTTTTTCGCCTTATTCTCTTTCCACCAGGGACTTGATTCGCCAAATATTGGTTACTACTGTAACATTTCATTCGTGGACGACATTCCATTTGACATAAGTGAAATGGTAAAAAAGGAGCCCATCTTCCAACACTACGTTGGAAGATGGATAATGTAGCCTATTTCAATCTTGTTTTTAGATAGCGGTTCAGAGTAAAATACCCAGATCTCCAGCGAGTATCGTAAATTTTGTTTTAGTTGAAAGAATAATATATTTTAAGAGATCATGTCTGTGCATCTCCTCCTAATAAACATATTTTATTAACAAGAAATATACAGAAATGTTGATCTCATAAGCCGGCTTTTCATTTCTTGAAAAGCTGGCATATAAGTACTCTCACACAAATAGAACGATTTAATAACTAATGACGTTTCTGGATTCCTTATTGAATAATACTTTTTTTTTTTTTTTTTTATTGAAGTCAAACGTGTGGACGGAAGAACGTAATAGGGATACCTACCAAGTAACAGGTAGGCCCAACTTTCGCCCGGATAAGGGAAGTCACACGGCGAGGCATTTAGTCCACTGGTTCACGAAAGCCTTCCACAGGTATTTCAATCCACGCTTGCTGCACCGCTGTCCATAATTCCGTAGGATTCCTGGGTGGAGGATCCAACGCTCGAACGGTCCTTTTCACAGCATCTCAAAGATGCTCCACAGGGCGGTGAACGGGGAGGTCATTCCATGGTGGTAAAATCTGGGGAATGCTCTTCGAACCATATTCTATTAACCTCGGCTCTGTGGGAAGCCGCGTTGTCCCGCTGGAACATTCCATTGCTCTGTGGGTACACGATGACCATGAAGGGATGCAGATGGTCTGCAAGGATGGGCACGTAACCTGGACCGTTCAGAGATGAGTAGGCATACCAGAGGTCGCAAAGTGCGCCAGTTGAATGCGCCCCAAACCATTACCGACCGTCCACCTGCCTGAACGGTTCCTTGTTGACATGACAGGTGTCATGTCAACATGTACGTATCTGGCGGAAACCGGACAAATAGCTTCGTCCGGTTTCCGCCAGATACGTACCTTCCCGTCCGCTCGAAATAACTGGCAACAGGACTCATCAGACCAGGAGATCCAAGGTCCAGTGTCGATGTTCTTTCGCCCAGTTGAGGCGAAGAGTCCTGGGTAGTGGTTTTAGTAATGGGACTCTCGTGAGTCGGCGGCTCCCATAACTTACTGCGGCTAATGATCGCCTGATGGCCTTGGTGGAGACGTTTCTGGTACCTCGTTGAAGTCGGCGGTGATTTGTGCCACTGTCGCTCTCCGGTTGGCTGAAACAATGAGAGACAGACGTCGACGGCCATTCATCCACCACCTTTCACAGCCCACAGCGCTCTCCACGGTGAGATTTTATTCCGGAAATGGCGTATTCCCGATACACTCTTGATACTGTCGAACGGGGATAGTGAAACTTCTTTACCACCTCAGCGATAGTGACCCATGCGTCGGATACCAACTACCATCCCTCTTTCAAAGTCTGTTAACTCACAACGTTTATCCGTACTGACATCGAATTACCTCCTATGTGAATACAGTGTACCTATATACCTGTTAAGCGGTGGGTTCGTCGACTAGCGAGAGGAGTGACAGCGTCGCGTTGCACATGAACCAGGCATCCCATGAATTCTGTCCTTTCAGTGTACATGGGCACACACCTTCATTCTACCAGACAATGAATCGAAATGTTTCAGGATGCATGTTCATTAAGCATTTCCCAATCATAATTTTTCTCTGAGATCATCCCTCAAAAGAATGTATTTAAACGAGAGTCATTTAATTAAAAAATATTATTATATATCGGAGTTGTCAGTCGGAAGTTATAAACTTGTGATCCCCCTATCACATTTAGAAACATTAACATCGTTCCAATGCTAATCTTCCAAAATCTGGTAAACAGATTTTGGTTAAGAGCTTGCTGTAAACATGTGCACACAGTTGGATGACAAAAACAAGTCAGTAGAATAACGCAAAGCTCTTTATGGAAGGATTAGGACATGGTTAGCGTCCATAGGATTTCAGGAAAATTAATTTTGCGTAATGTACTTTGCTAATAGACATTACTAGTCTTCGATATGCAACACAATTTCGAAATTACAGACTCTTTGATAGCGCACTATAGTTCTATAAAACAAGATAGAACTATGGTGCACTACCAAAATCACGAGATAGATGTTGGTGGATTGCCAGTAAAACCTCGGGAGAAAGTTTTCTTGAGACAAATTTCACTATAAAGCCTCTTGAGAAGACCTCGCCACTGCTCTTAAGCTTAACGATCGAGAGAATCGCTAGAGTGGTCTAAAGGAAACAAGAGCCGCTTAGACACGTCAGGATGCCCACTAAGGTCAAGTGATTTCTTGAGCGAAAAACGGTGAAGGGGAAACACTGCGAAAAACTTTCTTCACTAGTTGACGAGAAACTAAAAAAAAAAAAAAAAAAAAAAGGAACGTGTCGTTTACAATTCCCGGCCCCATTTGTCTGGCTTAGGTACCCTTTTCTCTTACAGAGAACTATGCAGAGGACCTGTACTTAATTTTATGTTGGAACCATTTGATCTACATCAAGGCTGGACATTAATTTTAAGCTGTATGGGGGAATGAAATGGGAATACTTCCTTATGAGACAAATTCCTTTGTTTTAAAACTACAGTAGAGTTTGGATAATTCGAAATTGCTGAATTCGAAATATTGATTATTTCGAATTATTGTTATTATTTATTTATTTATTTTTGCCCCTTGAAACTTCCATTCTATAAAAAAATCAGAATTTGTTAGTTAAAAGTTTGGATAATTCGAAATTATTTTAATGCTCCTTCAGATTCGAATTATCCAGGCTCTACTGCATTAATGTCTTGAATTATTGGCACCAACCTTTATACAGTGGTTGCTGAGCAAAATCTTTATAGATAAAAATAGTTTCCTGTGGAAAAGTAATGCATGATACAATATTAAAAAAATACGAGCAACTTTTCGATTACTTTCTGGAGTATGCACGCTCAAGGGCCCAATCACTACCCAGAGAGGCGATGGGAATTAAGATTGTTAGAACTATGATGAATACATAATTAATGAAACAGAGCAGGATTATTCAGCAAACGGGGAATCTACGAATGAATCCTTCAGTTTCATGACTAAAAAAAAAAATTCCTTGATCATTATGACTAGATAGGGTGGAAAAATTGGTTCCTTACAGCATATTTATAAAAAAAAAAAAATTATCGATTATTCATTAAGTAATCGTTTATTTTTTGGTGACCAATTCGACAAATGGTAGCTCACTTGAATAAGTTCCTTTTCTTCTGAGGAAAAAAAAAGAGCCGAGGATAATTTGTTTCATCTGCATGTAAGAATAACAGTCATAATACCAGATTATTTGAACACCAAAAAATAGAAGAATATGCACTCCGATATAACTGAGAGGAGAGTTTTTCTGATGAAATAAAAGTAAGACAATACCGAATATTTCCTCATTTAGGACATGAAAGACACATACAAAACAACACGTATAACTAACTACTAGCTGTTTTGGAGTACATCATTAATCTAGGAGGTTGGTAACAAGTGTCTCCAATATCAATTACAGCTGAAAGTATTAAGATATACCTCAAAATTAAATTGCAACGCAAATAACTAGTCTAGTCTTAAATAAATATATGGTTTCAGACAGAAACTAAAAATATCAAGCCTTATTAACGGGATCTGCACAATTTCACAGAAAAAAAAAATCGCCTTTTTATGGTCATCCAAATGGTCAACTAATACTTAGAAAAAAAACAAACAAACTTGATCCATGTTTTAAAAAAGTACGAGCTGGAACATCCCCCAATAAAACCCATTAAGTATAGACAAAAACTAAGCTATGTTTTTGTAGGAAACGCCAACAATCGCTAGCTTTCTAATCGAAGAACCAGTTTGGAAATTGAAATCTAGATGTTAATAACTGTGCTTCGCAGAGGGCCGGGCTAATTTGCTTTGTGAACAGTATTTTGCCGGTCTTTGTTTTACACACTTCGTCGCAGAAGCATCCACATGGTTGTTACCCAAGATTTTTGCTGATATCTGTTCTTAAAAAAGGGAAGGAGGGAGGAAAAGAGAGTATCTTTATTGCAAAAACCATTCAATTTTACACTTAAGTAAAATTAATGGTAATGCAAAGCCCTTTACTGCCCCATGGCCAGAGGATTACAAATAGGGTTTGCTGCTTCGGATTATTATGAATTACTTCCCTGATTCACTAAACAAATAGAAAAGATTAAAAGTATCCCTATGCGGATGGAGTACTCAGTAAAAACTGTCAACAAACAGCGTGATCTACTGTGGTATGCCATTCACTGATGTGGCATGGTGAATAAATGTTGATCCTAACTCAAAATTTTACCCATTTCATAGAAAAATCGTGTCATAGGAGAGTACTTTAGGTTATAAAACAGTTCAATAACAAATTATTAACAATTTATAACAAAGATTTAGGTTATAAAACAGAACCAATATGGCCCCAAAAATTTCAGTCAAAGTAAGAAGACAGATAAGAAAGTAGAAGTGTTTCCAAGAGGAAAAATCAATTAACGAACTCAAAACGAAAGTAACTTCTTCATCTGCGTGCCTATTAAAATGGCGTATATAACCAACCCATCAAGTTTAGTGTTTCTTTTTTTTTTACCCCATTTTAAAAGTTTCTCTTAATGAGTCACCATCGATTCCTTACGAAAAAAGGAGAAAAAGTGTAACCATTGATTTGCGTTAGAATGCCTTCTTTCCTATAAAGAAAAAATTACAATTTGAAACTTTCAGAAGTTCCATAAAAACCAGTCTGCAACTTCTTGTTCGTAGGAAGTCTTAAACTCCAAATATAAAGTGAGGACCACAAAAACAGGAAAATAAAAATGAATTGCTGAATGGCCTTGAGTTACATGAAAGGTGTTGAAGCCATTAACACGTGTGTGAAGCTTAACGAAGTTCGGCCTAGCAGCACTAATATATGCAGAAGAAAGCAGAGGTTAATTCTTTGGAAAAAATAAAAATAGGAGAGAATGATACACACAGAAGTTCGACTTTATGTGAGTACCACAAGACGGAAGACCAATATAATATCTTACTTTAGCGCATTATTAATGTATATAAAAAAAACCAAACTAGATTTATTTTAAACTTGTAGCTGTACATTATCATTTGATGTTTTTGATTTTTTCAAAGGAACGGTTTTAAGGATAATTAAGCATGTGCCAAGAAGGGGATATTTCCATGCTCGCAATAACCAGCATGATATTTTGACACTACATCAATTTGTGTTGAATTCCTGTATTCAATTATACATACACTATATTGCCAAAAGTAACCAGACACCTGCATGTTTCAAACGCCTCTTATTTAAGCAATATTTAATAATCTGTGGCCCACTGGCCTTAACAACACAGTGTATCATCGTTAGTTGACTCCGAACGAATTTTTCATAACAGGAAGGTGGTGTTTTGGTTCATTCCTCCTTCAGCACAACACTTGATTCAGCTCTTATCGAGGGAGTGTTGGCCGAATCCGAAGCCGACGTTCTAGTTTATCTACAGATATTCAGTTGGATTAAGGTCGGAGCTTTAGCAGACCAATTAAGCCCTCACCCATCCACGTCTTCCAAACCATGGAGGGAAATCTGTCCCCATGCTGTTTCCAGAGCGTAGGAAGACCGGAATCGTCCAGAATATCAATGTAGCGCATGGCATTGTCTTCTAGAAACGAGACCAATGGCATAAACTCAGATGGCGACAGCGCCTCCTTCAAAATTCTCGGTTGAGACGACACGCTCTAGTAAATGACCTTCTCTTAGCTTCCGTCAGATCGAAACGTTAGCAGCAGATTAGAAAACGGTGTACTGTGATTCATCACTCCGTTACACAGCTTTCCAAAATTTCAAGACCATTTACGATAAGCTGGGCACCAGGAAAGTCAACGCTGTGCATTGCGTGCTGTTATGTGTGGTTTGTATGCTGCAGCATCTTCGTAAAATCCGATGCTTTGCAGCTCCTTGTGTATCGGACTAGCACAAATATCAGTTCTTGTAGCCTCCCTGAACTCCTGGCTGACAGTATTCAATGAGGACTGAAATCTGTCATTCTTCCGAGAGACGTCCCGTCTCTTACCAGGTGGAGTACCATCATTACTCACCTCTGATCCAGAGTGTTGCAAAATCCAAGATCACAGGTGGCCGCAGCGCGAACAGATTGAGTGTTAAAACTGCATTCTGCTGAAGCTCCGTTGTCACTCACTTTAAAGTCTGAGTTCAAATGACGTCGAAGAAATTCTTAAGGGTTTCTTCAATTGAGGCTGTAACTGATCAATCCCAGACAGAGGAAAAAGGGTTTCCCCCAGAGCGTTATTCCGAATTTTTCATCCCGCACAACATTAAGATCGGCCAGTGAACACACATTTCAATAGACGTAATATAGTACACAACAAAACTGCATGAACTGAAGTATCATGACAAATGATGCACAATGGCCGGAGCAATTGATAAGCCAAAAAATTCCAAAGAATAGGAACAGTAGAGCGTCATATCCTCCCACTGTAATAGAATAACAGACATGGCACTGATGGTGGAAACATGAACAAGCACTAAGGTACAATACCTCAATGTCACCGGTAATTGTCCCACGCTAGAAAAATTAAAGGAAGCTGTTTATCGAAAGACACCAGAATTGGTGCGAAAATATGATTTTTCTGTCCATGATAACCATCAACTTGACTGTTGTTCAAGCGACACTGGGTGGAAGATTTCGGCTTGTCCATCAACCAGACCAAATCTTTTCCGGTGACTATGACCCATTACACTGTTGAAGGATCTGTCAGGGAAAAAATTCACAGTTGATAAAGGAGTCCAGGTGGAGATGGCGACCTGGATCCAGTGTTGACTGTGATTTTGTCAGTAGATCAGTTAACTAGTCATAAAATAACTTGGTAAACTTAAAGGTGCATTCGGAATTGAGAACTGCGCATCAAGGGGAGAAGAAAGGGAGGGAAAAAAAAAAAAAAAAGATGTCGCGTACATTCTAATATCTGTGAAAATTGTTAAAATGAAACATTTTAATTATTATCTGTGCCAAGAAAATTATTTTTCCAATCTGCAACCCACGTTGATTTATAATTTAGAAATTTGTCGATTTTATCTGAGATGCAGCCCACAGTATTAATCTTCTGTTATGATGTGACAAGTTGCATTACTGCATTGTCAACGTTAATATTCATTAATTAGTATGAGATAGGTTAACCTTCAAAGCGGCAATTAATATTCTGTCAACTTATTGTACAATAAATCATTATAGACCGAAGACTTTTTTTAATTTTGTAAAGCTGGGGAAAACTTCATTTACAAGCTTTGTACTTTCATTCCAGGTCGATTCACGCTTACGATCCCTCTGTGTGATTTCCCTCTTTCTTTTTTTTCCTCTTCATCTTCTTTCTTTTGATAGAAATCCTTCAAGTCGTTTTCAGTTAATATTATTCCTTTAATGCCACTTACCCACTGATTCAATGACCTGGAATACTGCATTCCCTTTTAGTATTCTTAATTCGTTTTTTGTTAGTCTGGAAGCGGCGACCTATATCGATTTTAAAATTTCCGTCACATCAATCATACAGCCAAGACCAGTTTCATCTCCTTTCGTCCCTGTGTGTGTGGCCAATCTGGTTAACAATACTCCTAAAATTTTGCTTGTTTTTTGGAGCAGAAGACAATGGTCAATTTCGTTGTCATTTCAACCGCAAATCCCAGAGATTCTTGTTTTTTAAACGTCTCAGTCATGCACCAAATCACTTTACCACTGATACATATCCGGTCCTACAACTGCTACCATAATTTGTTGCATTTCTTGTAACACAATTGCCTCGCTGTTGTTCCAAACCAAACTCACACTGAAAGAAAACATTGCAATAGCCTCGGAAACAGTGTAACTTAAAAATACTTTAAAGTCATAAATGAACAAACGAGCAAAATAGCTCGAAAGAACAGTGCATACACTAAGAGCCATAAAATTAGTCGGCACCCCTGTGAAGGGGTGCCTTCGCTGCTTTCAGATATGAATTTAATATTTTTACTAATAAAAACATTTCAAATTAGTTAACGTTTGCATTTTTTTATTTACTTTTCAGAGTGCCACGACGGGTATATGACTTTTGAACTGGTCACCGGATATGTATATACTGCGCCAGGTGATACAATCGATTTATTACCAGGTACTCTGCACCTGACGGACTGTCTTTCATATTGTCGGGACAATGATACCTGTGAATCTGTTAATTTTGAGACTGGACTTTGTGTGCTTTTCACTTCCAGCGCCACCCAGCGGCCAAGCGCTCTAACTGCCTCTCAGTTCCCAGTATTTACGATCTACGCTCAGAAGATCTGTTTACCAGGTAAGATTCACAGATTGTATTTAGCTTCCATTATTCTTTATTTTAAAATAAATTAATGGAATTTTAATGGCATTTAGTTAATTTAATGAACCTGGACATTTTGGGGGTTTGAAAATTACAATTAAGAATGGCGAAAAGGAATTAGTAGCAGATTTTTGGTCGTAGTTATTGTCCCTCTTATGCCGTGGGTCTACAGACCTAAAGTCGCAAGCAAGGGATTACACATGACTTTTCTCATTTGCGTTACCTTCACTTCGATTGCAGGAACCTAAGGTTTATTACTCAGCACCGAGTAAATCGGCTTAAGTGGAGATGGTTGGATTTGTTCCCTCCTCCCCTCTCCCCAAAGCAAACATTCGCCTTTTACCAAGACAATCAGAGAAGCCGACATTCAGATGAAAAACAAATATAATTCTCGATCATTACTTAAGTGGCTTCTGTACATAATTCCAAATATGTAATCTGGTCTAATTCCTTTAGAACTCGTATTTTGCAATCACTCAGCATATAAAACTCTGCAGTGAAAAATTAAACCAATTTACATATTTCTGTTAACTGACTGGCTGTTAGCAGTCATATGTAAATTGAACTTTAAAACTAAATACTGATTTGTGATATTTATATCAATTGCACAGGGATATAAAAGGAAATCCTCAGGGATATAAAAGGGTCACCTGAAAAACAAATAACTGTTTTTTTTTGTTTTTTTTTTTCTTTTTTTTTAACCAGTAAATATTTCTCGATCGAACACTGCGAGCATCACTCCAAAGAAAAACTAAAAAAAAAAAAAAAAGTCCCCCTTGATGAATACTTAAAAAAAAAAAATCTACAAAATTATTGGGTGTCCACCAAGGTGGCGCTTTAGGATTCATGAGCCAAGTGTGGTAGTCCGATAAGCAAAGCAAGCCTGACAGGTCGTTCACTAGAGGTTTACTGTACCAGAAGTTGTGGGTAACGTTGTGTTAAACAAGCCAGCTAGATTTCTTCTATGCAAAAACATGCTCGCAGAAAGTTATTACTCAAGACAACTTGGTGGTGCAGGTACATTCATCCCCGGGGGGTAAGATAAGAGTCTGAACTGACTGACTGAATGAATAAATAAAATATATGCAATAAGTTGTATTCATAAGAGGAGTTCTATTCAAAGCGATCTCGGATTACATCAGTTGATGTCAAGGCCGGACTTCGTGACTTAGTCGGTAATGACTACATGGTAAGTGCAAACTTCCTTCATGCGGTGGCAAGGTTTTTAGTGAATGTTAGAGGAACTAAGTGCGTTGAATTGTTTTCGCAACGTTTCATTTCGAAATGCATGGATTTAAAGACACAGTAAATACCAGAGTTTGTTTCTCTGATGGGCCAGTTTAGCAACTGGAATGTTGGCTTCTACGATTTAGTGGACGAGTAAAACCCATTTATAAGTGGTCCAAGGAGTTTCTTTCATAAATTGACAAATATTTCGAATTTGTTTTAAAGTTTTTCAAAATTGAAGTTCTTTTATTGTCTCTCAGTAATCGCAAATGCAGTATTAACAGTAGTCTTGATTTAGTTTCTTCTGGAAACAGTTACACATCTCTGAAGAGGAGATTTGAATAATATTTCCATTATTACATATTAGGATCCAATATAATACAGACAAGAAGAGTATTTATAATAAACACATAGTGATGAAAATTTCCCAAGTATTTGTAATCTGTGTCTCCCGATTTTGGCTTATTTTTGGTATGAACTCTCTCATTATAAGCATTGTTATCAAGGCACTGGTCATATAATTATACTGCGAGTAATAACGGCTTATTACATCAGTGGCATATGAAGTGAAGATAGGTTAATGATTCCTTTTCAGATGCTAGATACTGATGACAGTCAAAGCTTAACAGCCATGAAGTGTACGAATCATTGCTACCAAGGTCATACTCGAGTTATTTGAGAGATTTTGGGACCAAAATGCCAAAAGATGCCATTGTTTTGCATAAGTGAGATTACTCAGGTCTGCAATCTTGGTCTCTTCTTAGGCGTTCTTTGCCCTTCAGAGACCTGATCGCTCAGGGAGGAGGTTAGAACCGATTGTGTATATGCTGGATTGTGATGTTGCCCTCCTTTGTCCGGAGCTTTTGTGCTAGTGGTCCTCATCTATCCACAAAGTTCTTTGGGGTGGGGTGGGGGGGGTTCGAATTAAGTACACGAATTTTTTCTGCTACTATTTTGGAAGTTTGTCAGGATTTCAAAGGATCCATATATATAAAAAAAAAAAAAAAAAAGCAGCTTTTACAGAAAACCCCACTTTTCGAGAGGAGTTTTCTGTTAAAGCTTCTTTTTTTATTTTCCCCCAGTCGGAGCTGCACTTAGCTGATCGCAGTAGGAGGTATGGCATTTGCCTCGCACTTACAAGCAGATCAGTCTAGAGTGCAAACAGAAATTATGTATTAGCGCCTCCAAACCGGCCTTGCTTATCTCGAATAACCAAATCAGCCTGCATGATGTATAACAGTATAGCATGTTAAGGTTGCGTCCTTGCAGTATTAATGTAGTGATAATACAGCTGACAGTATTAATCACGAATATTTGAAACTACTGCTGGTTAATTTTACATGCATTTTATCTCAGCATGGAGGTTAAGCTTCCATACTGAGGCTTAGAAAGCAACCATTTACTGTCACGTGTGTCAGAAACCACGGCTTCAAGTTCGCTTCGGTTGTGACAAGCTAATTGATTCAACGTAGCATGACATCTTTTCTTCAGGGTCAAAAGATGCTTTCAGATCTTTCGACATGCAATGTTTATTGGGGTGATTGACTGGGGACTTTTTTCTTTGATGATGGGACAAAACAGTGCGACAAATGATCACCTGTTGGTTATAGACGAGAAAGTTTCCCGAGTAATGGACAAGGTCGAGACCCTGTGTTGCCAGTAGAAATTGACGTCTGACAAGGACGTGCCACAAAGTCACAGTAACGAATTAGGGCAGTAGGACTTAACCCCCCCCTAGGTAACCTAGCTGTATTCCAGTCATCCTAACGCTATGCTTTGTCGATTTTCACGGTTAGTACATTAGCAGTCATAAAACTTTCTCTTTCCTGGCGAATGCCCTTTGTATGAACGAATTACTATGGAATAAATTGTCTGGAAGGGTAGAGGAAAGAAAGAATTTGACAAGTATTTGGAGTTTGACAAGATTTGAATGACAAGTATTTCTGTGAGATTTCTGTAAAGGATCATTTCAGCTAACATGCGCTTCCATATAATTAACTATTCCTGGTTAATTATGGCTTATACTCTCCGTCCCCTCAGCCTTTCCCTGTACACATTGTTCCCCACTTTGCTTTACTGGATTTAATGACAGGATTCATATGTGGAATCCACAAACGTTATTGCTTAGAATTTTATGGGCAAAAGAAATTTTTTTCCAAACTATTTCTTATATAAGTAACATTGTGCTAATCCACCCCACCACAGGTCCTTGCCCTATATCTCTTTTTGATATTCTAATCCAAATCTTTCTGGAATATTTTCCCAAACCTTTGGGTTATTGAACTGAATTGTCTGAGGTACAAAATCAGCCACAGGCATTGTTCAAATCGCTCTAGCTCTTTTCCAAGAGGCGTGGAGCTGTCTTTAGGGTCTGAAATGTTTGTTCCAAGTAATTTTAACGTCATTTTTCCTTGCTCTTTCAAGTGGCCATAAAAATGCAATTACATTGACTCTTAAGACATTTAAAGAATGCCCACCGGCCTTAAAAACAAGAGAACCAATTTCTCTGAAATTAGAATTATAGCTCCATAAACGACGAAAATTGTAGCCCTCCCCGTCTCTTAAAAATGAAACATTTGAGCAGTCTTTCTTTCAAATTGAGGTAGCATATTGCTCAGTTAACACTTGTAACAACTAAAGAGTACAAAAATTAGTAAACCATAATGGAGAAATCGAATATAAACATCCTGTATGGTTTTTCTCCAAAGATCGAAAAGTTCAAAGAAAATGCTATAGCTGTTCACAAGATCACTATTTTCCAAGTGAAACTTTTCCGATTTTAGTATCAATGTTAATGAGTTTTATGCTGATGCAGTCCTTGGGGAAATTGGAATTACTAAGAACCTTCTCGAATAAAATTAACAAACAGTACATCGTGCCATTTGTAAAAGTATTAAAGGCATTCCTTAATTTGGTTACATTATCTAGAAGAGAAAGTTTTGGAGAAGAAAATAATTTTCCGCCTCCCTAATTTTTCATCCCTGCTGATTCTTAAACAAAATGCGCGTTGAATATTAATATCTACTTAAGTATTCGAATGTATATCTCATTCTCACTGTCTTTTGCTGTATGTTTATCAAAGAATCATAACCTATAATCTGCATTGCACATTTTGCTTAATGGGGTGTAATATTTCCGGGAAAACGTTGAGTGGGTTCTTTTTCTTTAAATATTTAATCAAATTACAGCGATTTTCAGATGAGGGAAAAAATAATACTTGCATGAATCTTTAGAATTCAAATACACCAAGTGCGTGCTGCAAAAGCATTTTATTCGCTAGCTGCACGACAATTATCACGCACAGCGCGTACTCACGCAACCGGCCATTATTTTAAAGTTTTTTGAGGAAGAGAGATTTATTAATAATATTGTGCTAATTCAGTTGGGGAAAGGTAACAGTAACAGAAACATTGAAGTGGAAATTTAAGAGTACGGTACGTGGAATTTTAATGAGTTTGAGTTAAGAAGGAATTCCATTCCACATGGATATTTAAAATATGCATTTTGTAATTTTATATTTTTGATAGTATTATTTGTCGGAATATCTCGAATAATGAGAAAAAGAAAAAAAACTGATTTGATGTTGTTATTTAAACGTAGGCCGTGCTTAGTTAATGTCAAATCCTGAAAAACAGTGGCTTATACGAACCTTAAGTATGGTGTACATCACTTATTTTGTTTAAGAGATATAATACGTTTTGAAAATCATCTTTTTTTATATTTTAAAAGTTTTTATATTTTAAAATATTTTCGTAAATATTTTAAAGGAAAAGAATTTTTCAACTGGAAAACGACATGCACTGAGGCATAAATTTTCTCGCTAGAGATATTTTAAGCTATAGTTTAGTCCAAACAGTATGTATTTTCTCATTTGTAAATTGATGGGTGCGCACTCTCTTACCCGATACCCACTCTTACTCTATATCTAAGGAACAAAATGTCAGGCGCTAACATTATTAACACTGAGACATCCGCATGTATTTTCCAAGTAAATTCATTTAAAATGTGTAAGTCTATTTAATTATATTTTTATACCTTTTTGGGCCCCAGCCATTCTAATTAAAAATGCAACAACCATGAAAGTTATCGTAATGATGCACCATCACGTTACGCTATCCTTTCTCCTAATAAGTTCATAACCAAATCATTAACGTTCGGATTTTGTTAATTTTCCAATTTTAGAACAATCATCAGCTGCTCAAGAATTTTCTTTAATCACAAATTCAACCTTTTTCAAAATCTTTAACCCTAGGGCCCAGAAATGTTGAAAAAATTCTAGGAAATCAGAAATAAAGACAGTTCCCACATTTAAATTCAATTAAATTCAAACCAAAAATTAAATTCCCAATAAATGCGCAGGTCTGTAGATTTAAACGAAAGCAAAGGCTCAGCACCTAACGTCTTTGAGTTGTGATTAACTTACCAATTCTCTTACTAATTTAAGAAAGAATTTATGAAAAGATCTTCGAGATCAGGGCTGGATATAGTGCCGAATAGTTAAGCCTGCGAGGATTATAAAGGTAGAAAATCCATATGCGAATTTGTTAAAGGCACGTACTCTTAGACGATATGGTTTACTCTTACACGATGTGTAGTCTTGGAGTAAATATTTTATTTCAGTGATTCCTGTGGCAGTTTCTTAACTTAATTATTTCATACCTTCAGTAGTCATTGCATTTTCTACCTGCACCTTATTTTTGTTATTACCTGTAGGTTTCACAGTGATAAGTAATTTTAATTTGCTGAAATTAAAATAAGTGTACTCTAACCCTTGCTAATCGGTGGAGAGGGGGGGGTTCTAAATTCTAAAACTACAAGAGTCTGTTTATGCTTAAATCCGCAATTTTAAAACACCATCATGCATAATACAAAATCGCCAAAAATTTAACTTCTAAAAAAAAAAAAAAAAAAAAAAGTTCCTTTTAATGTGCGATCCGGGATCAAAGGTGAAGAAATTACCGGTGTTTTTGTTGTATTGTTTCAGTCCTGAGGCTTTGCCTCCGTCAAGGTGTAATTAGTTTATTTAAAGAATAAAGAAAGGGTGATGTACTTTCTTACGTCAGAAAAAATAAAAATTTAATGTATTCAAAATAGATATCTCCTCCCATTCGCTAATGACAATTTAATGTTTGTAAGGTCGAAAATTACTACTGTACGAAAATTGCTGTACTGTACAATCAATGAAATGTGCTTGCAGTACGTACGGGAACTGCATCGACATTTTCGTATTACTGCACTTTTACACTATTTTTCAGAAACCAACTGAGGATCAATTTCCACTTTTCTACAGAAGGGCAGGCTATCAGCTATCCCACCTTAATAAGAGATTTCGAATTGTGATATCTACGGTATGCTGAGGAATTATTTTAAAGTTACGTGCTATGCTCTTAATAACATTTCCCCTCGACGTGGGCACCTGTACGTGGTGAGGGGACCTCCCAGTGACGCTGCTGGACTTCCAGACTAGCATCACTGGGATCCAACGCCCACAGCCCAGGTTCCAGGCTTACATCAATGGAATCCGGCGTGTTTGCCGTGCGCTGCGACCCGTGGAAATTCGGAAAGGGGGATCCTGGTGGTTGAGGGGCCCAGCTTCAACAAGACGGGTGGTCCTGGAAGGCCCGGCTAGGATCAATCGGCTAGTAGGCTCGCCTGCGAGGGTCAACCGTGTCAATGCCACGCCCCTACCCTCATGGTCCGAGGGACAGGATTCAGGCTGGCGGCGGTGCGGGTATAGTGTCTGGGTAGCCCTGGCGTCCCACTCCCGAGCGCATTTATTGCATGCCGGGTAGTGGGCTTCCCTTTGGGCTCCGTGGTGGGTGGGGAGCCCGGGCACTGAACAATATAAAAAAACTCTATGAATCCTGATAAACTTACTTCTTCAGGGGCCCCAACCCGGTCCCTATCTGAAAACATAGACGGAGAGGCAGATATTATTGCAACAAAGAGGCAGCGAACTGAAACATCATCATCAGGGCCTGTCCCAAGATTCTTAATTATTCATTCCATCAGTGAAAAACCGATTGGTAAAATGTCGCCCTTTTTTATTCAAAAAGGGTTAGATGGGTTAGTAGGTTCTCCCAAATCAGTTAAGAGGCTCCGTTCCGGAGACCTCTTAATTGAAACAAAAAAATGACAGGCAATCCGAACATCTACTCCGAGTAACATCAATCGGAGGAATCCCTGTAACAGTGACACCACACAGAACACTCAATTCATCGAGAGGTGTCATTTCGGAGTGGGACCTTCTCGACGTCACCGAGGAGGAAATCTGCTCCGAATTAAAACCACAGGGAGTCATTGCCGTCAAGAGAATCACTGCGCGAAGGGGTGGAAAAATAGTTAAAACCAGGAGCGTTATCCTGACTTTTAACTCTCCTAAACCTCCTGACGAGATCAAAGCTGGATACATCAACTGTTCAGTGCGTCCATACGTTCCGAACCCTTTACGGTGTTTTAAATGCCAGAAGTATGGACATTCTCAAATGGCCTGCCGTGGAGTCCTTGCATGCGCTCGATGCGGTGCAAAGGACCACGAAACAACAGCATGTTCAGCCGCAAAACCCACCTGTATTAATTGTGAAGGCGAACACCCGGCCTACTCACGAGCATGCCAGAGGTGGAAAGAAGAAAAAGAGATTCAACGGCTGAAGGCAGAGCTTAACATATCATACCAGGAGGCAAGGAAATCGGTCAAACCCCTGAATATCAACAAACCTACCTACGCCCAGAAGGTAGCAGGGAGATGTTCCGTCGGAACTCAGACGGACATGACCATTCCTCCAAAGGAGTCTTTCACTCCCATCGCGCGGTATCTATTAAGTTCTCAAAAACCTGCACAAAAGGACCAATCAGCTGCCACTCCTATATCGGTACCTCCTAATGCTCCACAAATTACAAAGGTAGTTATGAAAGAAAAGAATAAGAAAGGGCAAGTCCCCCCTAATTCCCAAGAAAAGATGGATGTCGAGCAGAAGGAGGTACCCGAAGAGTCAGTCTTGGAACTCTTTGCGGAGGATGAAATGGACACGGGACAGCGTCCATTCTTCCCCAAAAAAGATAAATCCAAGACTGATAAAAGTAAGCCCTCAGCACCTCGGAAGCCGCCTGATGGACCCACCAAGCCAAAATAATGGCTAAATTCCTACAATGGAATTGTCGTGGACTCCGGCGAAATATAGATGACATCAAGGCCCTCCTGCAAAAGCACGAGCCAGTTTGCTTCTGCTTGCAGGAGACATATCTAAAGGCAAATGATGATCCCACCATGCACAACATCACAGTTTTTCGAAAGTATAGAATTGCGGATGGCTCTGTACATGGGGGAGTGGCTATCCTTGTGGGTAACCAGACCCCTGTGCAGCCCTTACTAATTACAACCAGCATAGAGGCCGTTGCAATTCGCCTTTCAGTGGGATTTTTAATAACTGTGTGCTCCATTTATTTGCCACCTGGGACTGACATCTCCCAGGCAGACCTTGATGATCTTCTAACGCAGCTGCCTCCCCCTTTCTTACTTCTCGGGGATTTTAATGGACATAACACCCTGTGGGGTAGTGCTAACATCAACGGAAGGGGACGAGTCATAGAGCGTATGCTCAATGACAATGACCTTTCCCTTCTAAATACTGGAACAAACACCTTTTTCCACATGCCTACCCGTACTTCTTCTGCCATTGATCTCTCTATCTGCTCCCCTTCTCTACTCCCTTCACTTACTTGGGAAGTGGAGGAGAATCCATACGGAAGCGATCACTTCCCCGTGATAACCTTGTTACACAGTGGGAGACCGTCTTCCTTTCAGGTTACCACGGTGGAAAATTGATCAGGCTGACTGGACTGCCTTCCAACCTCAGGCAAATTTTGATCTTAGCACAGTCAGTCAAGAGCCGATCAATGATGCAGTAAAGTACATCACAGAAATCACCGTCCAAGCAGCTGCTAATGCTGTCCCAAAAACATCAGCCCGGTTTCCACCATTTCCCAAACCTTGGTGGAATTCACAATGCACAGCAGCAAAAAAGGCTCAAAACAAAGCGTGGGGGATATTTCGCCGATATCCTACCACGAACAACCTTATAGCCTTCAAACGTGCACGAGCCAAAGCACGCTACATCCGTCGTCAGAGTCAAAAGGAATCGTGGATCCGTTTTACATCATCTATTAACCAGTCTACCAACTCTAAGGTAGTCTGGGATAAAATCCGGAAAATGAAGGGAAAATATACCTCCCACCCTTCTGCAATCCTAGATTATAATGGATGCGCCATTGCAGATCCAACTGCAATAGCCAATGCTCTTGGGGAAACATTCTCTAAGATCTCTGCAACATCTTCGTATTCCCCAGAGTTCCTGGTCCTTAAACATAAACTGGAAAGGCAAGCACTTAATTTTAAGACCAAGGGCCTCTATCCCTACAACGGGGCATTCACTATAGAGGAACTGAAAAGAGCCCTCGCTCTTTCCAAAGCAAGTGCTGTTGGGCCAGATGGCATCCATTATGAAATGATTAAACATCTTTCACCAAAATCTATGAATTGTCTGCTCCTTCTGTATAACAGAATCTTTACTGAGGGGCAGTTTCCGGATTCCTGGCGAAAGGCAATCGTTCTTGCCTTTCCTAAGCCAGGAAAGGATCCAAAAGTTACCACCAATTATCGTCCTATTGCTCTGACTAGCTGTCTGTGCAAAATCCTGGAGAGAATGGTCAATTCTCGTTTAATATGGTATTTAGAATCAAATGACCTTCTCTCCAGCATCCAGTGCAGCTTCCGAAGGAACCGGTCCACTTTGGACCATCTTATTAGATTGGAAGCATCCATCCGGGATGCTTTCCTAAAACGCGAACACTTGGTGTCGGTGTTCTTTGACATGGAGAAAGCGTATGACACAACTTGGAGATTTGGCATTTTAAAAGATCTGCATAGCCTTGGCCTTAGGGGGCATCTCCCCTTTTTTATTCAAAACTTTTTAGCCAATCGATCTTTCCAAGTTCGTGTGGGATCCTCACTCTCTCGTCCCTTCAGCCAAGAGGAGGGAGTACCACAAGGATCAGTATTAAGTGTCACGCTTTTTGCCATCAAAGTCAATTCCATCACAGAACAACTTCCTCCAACTGTAAACTGTGCCCTCTATGTTGATGACTTTAGCATATTTTGTCAGTCATGCAACATGAGGGTTATTGAAAGACAACTGCAGAAAAAAGCCATTGATCGCCTTAATTCCTGGGCACTTGGTAATGGCTTCAGGTTCTCGCCTGAGAAGACCGTTTGCGTACACTTTTGTCGCAAGCGTAATCTTCATCCTGAACCTGAATTAAGGCTCGGACAAAATGTTATTCCAGTAGTGTCAGACACAAAATTCTTGGGACTTGTGTTTGATAAAAAGTTGACTTTTCTCAAACATATTCGTCAACTTCGTACAAACTGCACGAGGGGACTCAATATCCTCCGCTCTCTCTCCTCAACGCGTTGGGGAGCAGATCGATGCACCCTACTACGGCTTTACCGTGCACTTGTACGACCCAAATTAGACTACGGGTCCCAGGTATACTCTTCAGCTAGAGGTAGTGTCCTCCGATGGTTAGACCCTGTCCACCATCAGGCTATCCGTATCGCTACTGGAGCTTTTCGAACATCTCCTGTCCAGAGCTTATACGTCGAAGCAAACGAACCATCGTTATCCCTTCGACGTAAGCAGTTGTCTTTAAACTATGCTTTAAAGTTGAAATCCCTGCCAGACCATCCTACGTGGACATCGGTTTTTGAGCCACGTTGGGAAAACTTGTACAATACCCATCAGACTGCCAACCGACCTTTTGGTATTCGTGTCCAAGAGCTAATCAGTGAGTTTAACATCATGGTAGACAAGGTGGCACAAACACCAAAAGAAACTACTCCACCCTGGCATGCTCATCCCCCACCGTGCGACTTTTCCCTTAAGAAATGGGTAAAGTCTGAGACCTCATCATCTGTCTACTAGCAGCTCTACTCTGCACACCAAGCTGAGCACTCAGACTTCCTGCCCGTTTACACAGACGGCTCGAAGTCTGAATCGTGCGTAGGATCTGCTGCTGTCTTTCCGGACACTATAATATCTCAGCAGATTCCTCCCGAATCCAGCATATACACTGCAGAGCTATATGCTAAGAGCTAGCCTTGGATCACATTCGAACTTGTCAATTCCAAAGGTCAATAATATATTCTGATTCTTTGAGTGTATTACAGGCTTTATTATCTACGAGATATAATTCTCATCCAGTTTTTTGTCGGGTTCAGCAGAAGAGACATTCTCTTCATGAATGCAAGTTTGATATCCGCTTCTGCTGGATTCCTAGCCACATTGGGATAAAGGGAAATGATTTGGCTGACGCTGCAGCCAAATCAGCAACACCCACTCATAATCGCTGCCTGTCAGTCCCCTATACAGACTACAGGCAAATAATAGGCAAAAAGATATATTCCCAATGGCAAGAACTATGGCAGAGACAGAGAACAAATAAATTATATCAAATAAAGCCTGTAATAGAAACATGGCAGTCTAACGACCACGTGTCAGCAGTTTAAGTTTTTACAAGCTATTAATATATACACACATATATAAATTGGATCATTTATTTTTAAACTTATACTGCTTTTATATATATATATATATATATATATATATATATATTTGACGAGGTAACCTTTTTAAAGGTTACCAGAATTCATTTTTAGTGTTATTTTAATCATTTCCTGGCGCAGTATAGCCTTAGTTGTTTTTGCGCCAATAAACACCAAATCAAATCAAATCTTAATAACATTTAAATCAACTCAAAATCCATATCAGAGCATACCGAACTTCAACTGGTAATAGTAATTAGCCTGGACCGAATCTTGTATACGTGGAATAAAAAAAATATAAAACTGTGTTATTCCAAATCCGAAGTTGGGGATGGATTACTATATTTTTCGTTCGAGATAGCTAAGAAAAAAACTCAAAGAAAAAGACACACCATACTTCTCTCTATTCGTCTTGATCGCATAAAGGATGTTGTGAAGAAAATGAAGGCGGATCTCAGGAGGATTCGCGTTGCTCCCAGTCAATGAATCAACCTTGGCTAGAAGATAGATTATCGCAAAATCTTGCTTATATGTTCTGGTATTTGTTGTGATGCTTGTTTTTTTTTTTTTTTTTTTTTTTTTTATCTGCTGGCTTCACCCGTGAAGTCAAACGAAGATGACATTTCTCCCCTCTGGGGAAAACCTTCCCAAAATGACAAAAACTAAAGGAAAAAAACCATCACTATGGTTACAGACCGGATATAAATTATTCAGTGCTTTGAACAAATATGTGCGTGCGCGAAAACACACCCACACATACGTGCATACCCACATATATCTTGAAGACGTGCCCACATACACGTCTTCGAGACAGAGTACTGCATTTTAATGAAAGTGTCGCAACAGCAAGATATCAATACTTCCTCATTTTACAGTTGCTGTCACTTTGCCATTGAAGACGCACGGTATTGAAACCACAACGTAAAGTAAGAAATGCAGCGAGAACCTAAATCTATCTTAGTGTAATTTCCTTGTATCTCATTACAAGATGTTTCAACGTGGTGAATTTTGAATCATTCTTTGACAGCTTGCTCAGAAAGACATCCTCGGCAATTTTAGCAGTATCCGGCATTTTTCCCTAAAGAGTAATTATTTAATTTTCCCTGTCAGCCACTCTGAATCGGGTATGTACAAAGCGTGCTTTTCGTATCTACATCTACAGGCCTAAAATAGTGTTTGTGAGGAAAAAAAAACACACAAGCAACGCAGAAAAATGCCGGGCGGAAAACTATTTCGAACAGAATATACAGTAAAGAAAAATAGCTGGAAATCTTCCTGACGCAGTAAAGAAAAATAGCTGGAAATCTTCCTGACGTCACATCCGACATAGCCATGCTTTATGTCTATGAAAGAGAATGTCAGCTATAGAATGATAACAAGTCTCTCGAATAATTTCACAAACCAAGACGGAGCAAGGGTGCATATGCAGTCTCCAAAACTGAGCTTAAATTATTCATATAGTATTGTATTATTTCCATTCCATTCTTTGACAATATTGATTACGTAGCCTTCAATGTTTAGGCCTATATCTTCTTTAAACACACCGCTGCAGAAAAATGCATTATTATTTGTTATGATGGTTCCCACTTAATGGTATCTTGTAAATCGTGCACTATTTAGCAGCGCTCAGATCTCGATGAACATCATCGCTATGCTTCAACACTCTGTGGAAAAAAGACAAGGTTCAAATCCCATAAAAAGAGGAGGAATTTTTATGGGCTTTTCACAGTTTGGCTGAGTTAGTTTCTCGGGCAAGTATTCTGCGGTCCACCCCCGGAGCTTTTTTCGAAATTTTCATCCAGCGAAATAGGCAAATCCCCCACAAGATACACTGATGCCTCATAGTCTTAGCCGCTTTGGCATAAACAAAACAAGAGCTTCTTGTACTTCTCAAGCACACCATCAACTTAAATGATCTGCACCAAAAAGAAACAGAATAACAGTATCATAGCTTTGGTTAATAGTGTACAAATTCATTCTTAAAGTAAAGTCTCTTATTGGGGATGATGTTGCCGTTGAGTGTGGTTCTTCTGTGGATTATAAAGCAAGAGCATACTGGATTTAATAACTCAGAAAGGACTGTCCATTTTCAACAAAGATGCCGAACACCAATAGGTCTTATACTAATCGGTTATATAGACCTCCCCCGCATATCTCACTAACCGCTTCATTTTAAGTATGGAATACTGGATCCTGCGATAGCTTAACAAAGTTACTCACCAACAGTCCCTAAATTAGTGTTATTCGTGGATCTACAAATCACACCATTGAAACAACTTGTCTGATGCAACCTCATGCCCTTCTCTCACTTGGCACCGCACAGTACATCCGCAAGCTCATTTCGGGCAAAATGGATGGGCATACAAACATCATTTCGATTATAATAAGAAGAGCGGAGGAAAATTAACGCCAAATGCAATCTAAATGTGTGGGAAAAAAAATTTACAACACGAGTATTAACAATATCTACTCTTAGAATTAAAGAATGTGTAAGTTTTAATCTTTAAAAGTTATACTCAATTATCACATCTGGACCTCTTATTCTGTTATTATACACTTCTAGCCAAAGACTGTTCCGAGATGAACCTGCTTTGTAAACAAATTGATATTAATAATAAATAACAGTGATCAGCAATGCTTGAGTCTTAGGTCAAAATACACGCCTACCTTTTCTTTGGTTTAATTGTATACGCAATTAAATCAAAGAAAAGATAGGAGAGACATGATCGTGTGTAATGCACCATGGGAATTAAGTGTTTGTTTTTGTATTAGACCACGTGCATATTATATGGAGTTGTGGGTTGGTTTAACATAATGAAACGCATTATAAGTAATTACTCGTGGCAAAAGCTGCTGAGACTCGTATCTCTTATGAAAAAGGAAGTAGTGTAAGAAGTGAAGACAGTTGTTTGATAGTTTACTTAGCTGCACCTCCATTAATCCCTCCCACATAAACTTAATAAAATAAACTTAAATAAACTTAAGATTTCATCTAAGAAAACCAAGATGATGGTATTCAAAAACCATTTCGACTACAAGCGTCCACCTAGGGTTTTGCTGAATGGAATCCAAGTTCCTCTAGTAAGTAGTAGCAAGTATTTAGGTATTATTTTGGATGACCGATTTGGATTTCACCAGCATGTTTCACATTTGAGAGATAAGCTGAAGAATTTTACTTAATTTGTCATACGGATTTCTCGGAGGGAGTGGGGTCTTAATAAAAGAACAATGGCATTATATTACAAGGCTATTTTCTTGCCCATAGTCGCATATGCCGCTGGTGTATGGATGGAGGCTGTGACCAAGGTTAGAATCAGTAGGCAGCTAATGTCGTTGCAGAGATCCATATTGTTGGCTTTTCTGCATGCTCCTAGGACTGTTTCAACGGTTGCACTGCAGGTGCTTGCAGGGACTATACCTGTAGATTTGTACATTCTATATCGTGGCATGTTGTATGCTCTAAGAAAAGGTATCTCGGCTCAATGTTTGGGTATCTCTGTTGATTTGACTGCTAATGCTAAGGACGAGAAAGTTAAAATTTGGAACTCTCTGATTGCTATGTGGAGGGCTCGTTGGAGCTCTTCTAGTTTTGGCGAGATCACAAGGAAATTTATTCCACTTGTGGATTTCGCTACATCGAAGACAGTGTCGTCCTGGTTTTGTCCTTCGATGTCCACAAGCTATGTTTTGACTGGCCACGGATCATTTCGTGATAAGTTGTATTCAAGAGGATTGGAGCCAGACCCGTGGTGCTCGTGTGGTGAGACAGAAACCTGGACACATGTGTTGTTTGATTGCCCCTGTTACGGGTCGGAACGTCGTCGTCTCTTTGATGAGGTTTCTCCCTTTGCCGAGGACAACGTAGGAATCCTCTTGAAAGATGTATCTAGTTTCCAGGCTTTACAAAGGTTTGCTGCTGCGGTGTTCGCCAGAAGAACTATAATCAGAAACTTTTCAGATCTAGAGTTGGCAGCGTATTTGCATCATGCATGATTGCATCTGGGTTCGGGAGCTTCAGTCCGGGAGGCTTTCGTTCGGTCTGGGGCTCCTGAACATGTACCACTACGGTGGTTTTTTTTTTTTTTTTTCTCCTTTTCTTCCCTGGTTCTTGGGTTTGGGCGGCCTGAGACCAGGGATGTTGGCACCCAACAGTATTGCACTTCTTCTGTTGGGTGCATGTTTGTGCTTAGCAGCACTCTAGAGTATAATAGTAGAAGCAGGTCCGGCTCCACGTGCCGGGGACGGGCATCAGGTTGCAGCTGAAGTTGTCAGCTGCTTCCTGATGGCAGAGTGACCTGACATAAACAACACATTAAGCTCACAAACATTCCTTCAATACTATTGTAATCTTTCCTATTCAAATTTTGGTCATTATTATTGGATATATTAGTGTAAATTAATTTACACATTAAAAATTCTTGTTTTGGAATTTCAATTTCTTAGCTATATTTCAGGCCCACTTTACAGCTTTCTGTAAAATAAAGAATTAGGTGGAGATGGGCATTTGCCTGGGAACCACCCCGACACAGTTTACACACACACACACACCTCCATTAATCCCTCCCACACGAGGATTATTACCATGACTCAGCTTTACGACCAATTTCTGCCAAACAGAAATCTCCGCGCACGTCAGGTGCACTGTATTCTTAGTTTATAGTGTCTATACAAGGTGCGTGTTCACGGCCAATTTACATACTGCTGGTTACAGCCCTGATTTAAAAAGTTTTAACCGTTTTGCCAGTGTCTGACTGGTTTTGAATCCAGATCTTCCCAATAGAGTGGCGAACCCAAAAAATCTTTCTCCAGCAAAACAGTATTAACTAGGCAAGTCTGGTTCTCCCTCTAACTCCACACACACCTTACTAATTCGTCTCACGGAATTGTGAATCAACCAATTGAACACTGTCATAAGCATTTACCCTCACCTTGGGAATATTGAGTTAGGATTTGATATTATACATTTTTTTTTTTTTTTTTTATGAGAACCCCAAACACGAGAGGTATTAGAACCTATAGTACTTAGTACCGTGCTTGGGTTGGAGGTTGAAAAGACGAAAGAAGATATTTGTTGACAGTGGAATTGAACTTCTGTAGATTGTAATTTTCAGGAAATACGTATGAAGGAAGGTTGTTCCAGAAAACGGCAGTTGAATGAATAAATGAGGAAGATGAAAAGTTGGTTCTGTGGGTTTGAAGTTGGACAGTAAATGGATGTTGGCTGGTGGCGGCACGTGTTCGGACTGTTTTGAAAGAGAGAGCGGGAATTATAGAAGCCAATTCAGAAGAACAGTGCCCATGGAAGTATCTGTAGAAGAGGCATGCAGCAGAAACAGTACGTCTATGAGAAAGCGAGTGGAGAGACTCTGTTAGAGATGAATCATTAATTAACCTAACTGCCCTCTTCTGAATGGAATCAAGAAGCCTGAGAGAGGTTTTGGGGGCACCACCCCAGATGTGGGAACAATATTCCATGGCAGGGCGGATTTGCGATTTATACAGAGTGAGCAGCTGTTTGGAAGAAAAGTAACGCCGAGAGCGAAAGAGAAAACCAAGTTTTTTAGATGCAGAGGAAGCAATATTTGTAATGTGCTTGTGCCAAGAGAGATTAGAAGTCAGGGTAATCCCCAAAAGAGATATATCATTTTGCCTAGAAATCGGAGTGTCACTAAAGATAAGCATAGGAGCAGAAGAATTCTTTTTGCGAGATATAAGACAAGACTGAGTTTTAGAAGGGTTGAAATCAACTAAGTTGTCTTTGCCCCACTGGAGAATTACCTGAAGATCGGCATTTAAGGAATTGGCAGCAGATTTTCGAGAACTTGAAGCTGATTGAGCAGGACAAGGTTTCTCAAAATGGAAAGTTGAATGCAATGTGCTATCATCGGCAAAACTATGGATAGGATTTCCAGTCAATGGAAGAAGGTCCTTGATATACAAGAGGAAAAGAGTGGGGGAAAAACTGAACCTTGGGGGACACCGGCATTAGTGGAGAAGTTAGAAGACAGAGAGCCATCTACCATCACCCTCAGTGAGCGATCAGAGAGAAAACTGGATAACCAATTACTAAAAACAGTTGGCAAACCATAAGATGGAAGCTTGTTTAGAAGACCTTTATGCCAAACACGATCAAAAGCCTTTGAGATGTCAAGAGCAACTACTTGAGTTTCACCGAACCTTTCCATCGAATTAGTCCATAAATGGGTAACATAAGCCAGAATATCACCAGTGGATCGACACTGACGGAATCCATACTGGCGATCGTTGATCAGACGGAAGGTTTCTAGGTAGTTTAAGAGTTGGCGGTTAATTGATTTCTCCATTACTTTAGAAAGAGTAGAAGTAATTGCAATGGGACGATAATTGGATGGGAGGGATTTGTCACCCTTTTTAGGAACTGGCTGGATATGAGCAAATTTCCAAGCAGAGGAAAAACACCTTTGGAATAAGAAAGTGAAAAAAGGCGGCACAGAATAGGAGTAAGTTCAGGAGCACAAGTTTTGAGAACAAGTGGAGAAATACCATCAGGACCTGGAGCTTTCTTAGCATCAAGATTCATCAAAATCCTTCTGATATCCTTTTGACGGAAGACCACAGGAAGCATTGAATGGAGCGTGTTAGGAATGGTGGGAGGTGTTTTACCAAGATCATTAATACATGAGCTGGAAGAAAAATGGGATGCTAGCAGGTCAGCTTTATCCTTGGCTGAAGTGACAACAGAACCATCTGGTTTGGACAGAGGTGGGAGCAGAGATGGGCAAAAGTTGCGGCCAATAGCTTTGGCAAGAGACCAGAATGCTCGGCTACCATTAGGGCAAGAAGCAAGTTTTCTACTCTTAGCCTGTTCAAACTCTCGTTTGGACTGATTAATGACTGCTTTACAATTGTTGCGAGCTTTGGTGTAGGCAGAAAATGAAACTGAAGAATTAGAAACAAGCCAATTACGATATGCAACATTCTTCTCTTGGACAGCCTTAACACATTTATTGGAAAACCAAGGTTTAGATAAAGGACGAGATTTTAAAGTGGAGTGTGGGATAAAGGATTCCATTCCTGCAAGAATAATTTCACTGACACGATCTGAGCAAACGTTGACATCAGAAGTTTTACTGATGAAGTTTTATTTATTAGTGTATACATATACTGTATACACTAATAAATCTCATGAGTTAATGTATATTTATTTGTTTTTTGATGAACGTTCAATTTGGACCTAGCCAAGTGCCTTCCACTTACATAAGATATTCCAGACAGAATGTTAATAGGATCCAAAGTGTGTTATACGCTCAGTCCTGTCCTATAAGCATTCCACCGCTTCTCTTACATTGTCAATGATACCTCTGCTTTCTCCAGTTATAATTATATTTTAGTGCAAACATGCTGCCTTCTAGAACATTTGTATAACCGAAAAAATCATCAAATGTGCTTGTTCGTTAAATACTTTGGTAACCTGGTCTATTAATTCGAGTCTAGTCAAGCTATGAGGAAGGGTGCATGGACTTCACGTGTTGGAATAATTCTGGTTGTAAGTAGTTGACTGCAAAGCTGATTTTTTTGAAAGGCGATAGTGGAGGAGCAAAGGAACTTATCAGAACTTGTCCCTCCAAAGCTCCTTTCACACAAGAGCGAGGAAAGTCTTAATCTGACTGCCAGGAGTATTCAACGTTCATATTTTTAAATTACTTTTTTTTTTTTTTTTTTTATGAAAATACCAAACACGAAAGATATCAGAAACTATAATATTTAGTATCTTGCATGGGTTAAAGGTTGAAAAGAGAGAAGATACTTGTTGACATTAGACTTGAAATGCTGTAGATTTGTAATTTTCAGGAAATGCGTATGTAGGAAAGTTGTATCACAAAACAGAAGTTGAAGGAATGAATGAGGAAGAGTAAAAGTTGGTTCTTTAAAAGTTTGCAGTTGGATAGTGAATGGATGCCGACTGCTACCGGCACGTGATGGGACTGATAGATTGGAGGAAGTATGGATACCAATTCAGAAGAGCAGTGACCGTGGAGGTATCTATGGAAAAGGCATGCAGCAAAAACTGAACGTCTGAGAGTCGTTGTGGAGACTAGTTACTAATTAAGCTGACTGGCTACCTCCCCCCCCCCACCTCTTTTGAATAGATCAAAGAGCTTCAGAGGGGTTTTTCGAGACACTTGCATGGATGTGAGGAAACTGTTCCATGGCAGGACGGATTTGAGAATTGTACAGAGTCAGAGTCCCATCTAGATGGAAAGAATATCCGCATTATTAAAAATCTGTATTGGAGATAGGAAGCCACAGCCCAAGCCGGAGGAATAAGAACAAACATCAACATCCAACGAGGAGTTTGACAAGGCTGCATCCTTTCGCCTCTCCTGTTCAATCTGTACTCCAAAAAAATATTCAAAAAGGCCCTGGAAGGTGTACATAGGAGTAAAAATCAATGGAGTTGTCATAAACAATATTAAATATGCGGACGACACTCTCATTCTCTGCGACACCAATGGTGGTCTCCAACAACTCTCAATAGTAGTTATTGGAGACCACCATAAAAAGAAAATCAAGTTCATGATTTTTTAGCCGCAAACAGTATGAAAATAAAAACCTCTCACCAATGGCAAACCGATCGAACGTGTGAGTCATTTCAAATACCTGGGAAGCATTATCACGGAGAACTTAGATCCCGAAAAATAAATACGAAGTCGCATTAAAATCGCCAGAGCAACATCCAAAAAAATGAGGACACTCTTTTGCATTGTCAACCTCAAACTGAAATTAAGGCAGCGTATGATCAAATGCCACATCTGATCCATACTTCATTTTTAGTTCCGAAACATGGACTCTCAAGGCAAGTTCCCTGAACCGACTAGAGGCGCTCGTAATGTGGATACATCGCAGGATGTTGCGAATACCATGGACATAAACAACAACGAAATCTTCCGCAGAACAAGAACAGAAACCACATTAATAACTACCATCAAATGTAGGAAAATCTCTTATCTTGGCCATATTCTGTGGGGAGTCAAATATCTTCATTCTTGCCTTTTATATACGGCGCCTCCGTAGCCAGGTGGGAAGGAGCAGCAGTGCGTAGCACACGCTTCTTGATCAGACCGGGGTTCGAGCCCGTCACCACCAAATACGGAGGATGCGGAAAGGTCAGGGAATGACCACCGCATATTCCTGGAGCAATATGGCCTTAGTTGCTAATGCTCCTAAAAACCAAATAACAAACAAATAACTTGCCTTTTATAACCTTTACTGGTTATAAAAGGCAAGACTGAAGGCAAACGGGGATTAGTAGGAGGCGAACGTCTTGGCTACATAACATTCAACAGTGAACTGACATTCGAAATGTAGAACTCCTCAGACTAGCCGAAGATAGTTCCTTGGTAATCGCCAACGTTCAGGAGACCGGACAAGGCCCATGGAGACAGTCAATAGCAGTTTTTTTTTTTTTTTTTTTTCCCCGATGTAGAGGTAACAATATTTGTGAAATGCTTATGCCAAACGTTTAGAGGAGTTAATTCCCAATGAGATATGTGATCTTGTCTAGAAACCTGAGTGTCATCGAAGGTGAGCATTACTGTTTTTTTTTTTTTTTTTTTTCAAGAAATGAGATAGGACCGAGTTTTAGAAGGGCTGGAGTTAGTAGTAGTGGCATGTGATGCAAGAAAGCAAGTGTATGAGCTTATGCAGTATCAGCCTAAAAAAAAAAAAAAAGAAAAAAAAAATCACATCATTCCCTCCAAATGCCTGTCCAGTTCTTCCTTAAATTTATTCAACCTATCAACTTCCACAACGGCAGATCGAAGTTTGTTCCAGCAATTAACCACCCGCTGGCTAAAGGCAAATTTCCGCACATCTTTTCTTCATTTGAATTTATGCCCCCTTAGGTTCGTAATCTGAACAAGTGGAAGGATCCCATCAGAATTCAGCGTGCTCAACCCATTCAAGGCCTTATACACCTCAATAAGATCACCGCGCAGGTGCCTAGTCTCCAGCCACTGCAATTTGCAGAACTTAAGCCTCTCTTGGTAAGAGGATCCCTTCAATCCCCTCACCAATCTTGTTGCCCTCCTCTGTACACGCTCAAGCAAATCTACATCCTTCCTAAAATGAGGCCTCCAGACCTGTGCGCAGTACTCAAGGCATGGCCTGACCATTGCCTTATACAGAGGGACAATCACCTCCTTTTCCCTGCTAGCAAAATTCCTATATATCATTGACAAAACCCCATGACCTGCCCTGGAGCCTGTCTGCATTGCTCAGAAAACTTCATATCTGACTGCACAATTACTCCCAGGTCTTTTTCATTTTCTACCACCTTAAGTGTAGTACCACACAGTTTGTACGTTTCTCTGCGGTTACTTCTGCCCATCTGCCCAAATTATCTAGATCCTGTTGCAGTAGCACACTGCCATTACTGTCATTAACAACCCTGCCAACCTTTGTATCATCTGCAAACTTCAACACTAAGCCTGATATACCTTCATCAATATCATTGATAAATATACAAAACAACAGAGGACCTAACACCGAACCCTGTGGGACTCCACTAATAACATTAGTCCACGAAGAGCAGCACCCATTAATTATCACCCTCTTTCTTCTCCCACTCAACCATCCTTTTATCCATTGTAGCAACTTACCCTTAATACCATTCTGCTCCAATTTGTACAATAGTCTTCCATGCGCAACAGTGTCAAAAGCTTTCCTGAAATCCAAATATATGATATCAAAATTATTTTTTGCATCCAGTTCCTTTGTAACCACATCATAATATCCTATCAAATTTGTCAGACAAGACTTTCCCTTAACAAACCCATGCTGTGTCTGAATTATTGCTGCAGTCTTGTCTAGATGATCCTGCAATGCATCTTTAACCAGTGACTCCATTATTTTACCCGGAACAGAAGTTAAACTAACTGGTCTGTAATTACTCGTGTCACCCTTCGACCCCCCTTTGTGAATTGGGGATACATTTGCACATCTCCAGTCCGTGGGGACCTCCTCTGAGTCCAAGGATGCTCTCATAACTATGGCTAAGGGTTTGCTTAGCTGCTTTGCCGCCTCCTTTAATATAACTGGATAGATCCCATCCACCCCAGGTGCTTTTCTTATGTTTAACTTCAACAATTTCTCCTCCACTTTGCTCTCAGTTATTATAAAATCATTAAGCTCCCTGCTACAATTTGATAACCTTCTGCCATTTTCAAACCTTAATAACTCATCATGTGTGAATATAGATGCAAAATACTCATTCAGTTTGTATGCTATCTGAGCAGGATCATCAACCGTCGAACCATCGATATCAAGTGGACCAATCAGATTCAGCCCCTTCCATTTAGAGTTTATATAAGTAAAGAAATCCTTGCTGTTTTTCTTAGCATCTTTTGCCAAAGATTACAGAGTTAACTAAGTTCTCTTTACGCAAATGGAGGATTATCTGGATATCAATAATTTAAGGATCAGCAGTCGATTTTCGAGAAGTTGAAGCTGTTTGTGCAGGAAAAGGTTTCTCAAAGTGGAAGGTGGAATGCAACGTGCTATCATCAACAAAACTATAGATAGGATTTCCAGTCACTGGAAGATGGTCGTTAATATACAGAAAGAAATAAATAAATGAATGAATGAAAGAAAGAAAGAAAGAAAGCAGGTTCTCGTGGGGGTAATATTAGCATTAGTTGGGTGCCATCACTCGCAGTGACTGGTCGTACAGAAAAGTGGTAATCAAACTGCAAAATAAAAACAGACCCCAAATCATAGGACAGGAGATTCTTTAATAGACCTTTATGCCAAACACTATCAAAAACTTTGGAAATGTCAAGACCAACTGCTTGAGCTTCACCAAAATTTTCCATTAGATTTATCCAAAGATGAGTAGCATAAGCCAAAATATCACCAGTGAATCAACACTAACCGAATTCATACTGGCTGTCACCGATCAGATGAAAAGCTTCCGGGAAGTTTAAGAGTTGGCGGTTTATGGATTTGTTCATTATTCTGGAAAGAGTAGAGGTCAGTACAGTGGGACGATAACTGGATGGGAAGGATGTCACCCCTTTTAGGGACTGAATAAATACGAGCAAATTTCCAAGTGGAAGAAAAAATACCATTGGATAAGAAAGTGCAAAAAAGGTGAAGGAAGTTCAGGAGTACAGGTTTTGAGAACAAGTGGAGAAATGGCATCAGGACCTGGAGCTTTTTTGGCATTGATATTTTTCAGAATTCTTCTAACATCCTTTAATCGGAAGACCACTGGAAGCCGTGAGTAGAGTGTATTTAGTGTGGTAGAAGATGAATTATCAAGATCATCGATACAAGAGTTAGAAGAAGAGCAGGATAATAAGTCAACTTTAACTTTAGTTGAGGATTAAATAGAACCAGGTTGTAAATGTAGATGGACAGCAGTTGCGGCGAATAGCCTTAGCCAGAGACTAGAAAGTTTTTTTTTTATTTTTTTTTTTTTTTATTCTTAGCCTGTTCAGAATCGAGTTTGGAGCGATTAGTAATTGTTTTACAACTCTTGCCAGCTTTAGTGTAGGCAGAAAATGAAACTAAAGATTTGGGTACAAGCCAAGTGCGATATGCTACATTCTCATCCTGAACAGCCTTAGCACATTTATTGTAACATTTAAGATTCCCATAAACGGAGACATTTCAGGATGAAATACGGAATGAAGGATTTCATCCTTACAAGAATAATTTAACTCACACGTTCTGAGCAAACATTAGGATTGTAAGATATAAAACAGTAATCTAACCAAGAAAAAGAGGAATATCACTCACGCACCCTCCTCCTCTTTTGACATTTCTTGTAACGCCAAATGACACGCGGTTGAGAATACCTACGAAAGAAGCTCTGCTGGAGGAAAAACCGCCATTAAGCAGTGATCCTAGAGGTGACCATTAACATTGACTGTGTACTTTGAAGAGCTGATGGCGAGCAAAAGATCAAGAGTGTTGAGGGTTAAGGTATTCTGGTTGTTAAATTAAAAAGTTGAGTAATCGCAAAGGCCTCAGCACCTCCACCATCTGGTTCGTGTAACTAGAAAATCGAAGCCAGTTGGAGTTGTGAATGTTAAAATCGCCAAAGAAAATTACCTAACTGTAAGAAAGTTACATTGGAAAAAGTCGACTTTCAAAATAAGTCCAAGTACGACAATTTGCTAAGTTGGAAGAAAGACAGAGGTAACAAATGAATTTGACAGAATTGAGTAAAAGGATTTTAAGCCAATGGAGACCAAAAAGAGGAGACTCCGATTAAGAAGTCTCTCTTACAAGGAATATCGGAATGGACATATGCACGAGTATCACATTTGGAGTGAAAGGAATCGTAACTATTATGTGTTCCGCACGTATAAACATGCGGCTCAGTATAAACAACCTAAACTTCACATAATATGCACCCTTTTACAAGATGGGGCCTCATACAAAATCGCCTTCAGCTTATTCATTTTGGTGATGCATAAGACACCTTTCTCAAAGCGGTTAACCAACATTTAGCAGTGTTAATTAAGTCATACTACTCTGATACTGAATTAGGCTGTAGCTGTTTTCAATTACTGGAGAAATAAATATTTGAAGTTTCATAATTTTATATAAACATTTAGTAAGTATTCGATCCAAGAGACAACATTTGCCTGCACGTTGTCATTAAGATAAATAAAAGGAATATGAGGTTGAAGGAGGAATGAGGCAAATTGGAATCCCACGATGAAGAAATAAAATTGGGACTAAATTTCCATCCAGTTTTTTTTTTCTGGTTTTCCATTTGTTTGGGCTTAATATACATAATTCTTACTGCTCCCCCATAAAACAAAATAGATTATTTATAGAAGTGTAAAGCAACTAAGAACGTAATGTCTATAAGCTGATAATTCTAACGTTTGGTCTGTCTGCTTAAAATCCCAATGACCTTCAGCTAATTCGGCATCTAATAAAAATTCTAGTAGCCGAGTGGTCAATGCAAGAGTGCAGAATTACACACGTTTCAGTTGACCGCGTCAAGCCTACGTGCTAATTACGATTAATGATAATATTCTTGTCAAACTCCTAAATTAAAGGACGTGCTTCAGTATAAACAAAACCTTTTTAAAAGTTCTTCCTGTTATCGACATGATGCGAGACCATTCTTCTTCAACTTCAACAACTTCAGTTTTGCCGTTGAAAACTGAAGTTGTTGTCCACTAAACTATAGCGGCTCCAATAAGAAAGGGAGAATTGATCTTCGTATATTGGTTCTCTGCTTATGCACAGTGTGTCGTTGAATGTACTAATGCTGGTTTTTCTGAAAGGGTATTCAGAACACTTTGAGGAAGACTTCACTCCTGTGAACACCTCGCAGAGTGCTGACGACTGCCCACCTTTGACCAGTGATGGTGCATTGCCTTGACAGCTATGGCATAGCGAAATAGAGGAAGAAAAAGAAGGAATGAGAAGGTCATCTATCACTTTCATGCTTCGTATTCTCGATTTCATGACGGAGAATTTGCCGATGGGTTGGGGCCCCATTCGGTGTGACCAGTTTGCACATCCATGTCGCCACGATCCCACCGGCAGCATTCAAGTTCCCTTATAATTACTGTCGGAATGAAGCAACTTTTTTGTCTGTTTTCATATCGTGGATCAAGTGAGCAAAGTGTAAGATATCTTGCCCTCCCCATAGTCTCCACTCCCTACTTCGCATAGGAATTAACCGAAAAGCGAGCCTGTTATTAGACTGTGAGGATGTAAAACTGTTTAATGGCTTCTCCTACAGGAGATAAAAAAAAAAAAAAAAAAAAAAAAGGCCTCAAAGATGGCACTCGAACAGGTCAATGAACTCGGTATAAAACTTCCGATTAATCCCAGGCACTCCCACAATGCGAACAGCAATGATGAAGTGCCTTTATACTACGCAGGTCAAATGCTTTTAGGGGATAATTATATATGGCGGTTTAACTAACCTTAGCCTACAAGGGTGGTTTCGAATTGCGAAGGAAGTCTCCTTAGCCCTAACACCAGGTACCGCGATCTTTAACAAAATATACAGTATATGATATATTATTAGGCTCGTTAGAGGAAGGGAAAGTGGAAAATAATGCTGATATTTTTTGCTCTTTAGATCGCTGACTGAAAATCGTGTACTGCTTTTCCAACATGGCTATGTTTGAGTGGATTAAATTTACCTTGATGTGTGCAACAATTCCATAATCAAATCTAATGAATAATTTTCAAAAGATAATCGGCTACGAACTGAAACTATCCTTTTATAGCAAGGAAGTTGAATATTCAGAGGTTTAATACTCAGTCTGTCTTGTTTTTTTTTTCCATGGTACAACGTACGAATCTGTTGCAATTTTAAGTGCGAATAACTTGAGTGATATTAAATCCAATTTTTTTCATCATTGCTTCACGTAATTGGAATACTGTATTTGCAAAAATCTACCGGAAAGGACTAACCATTTTGATTTGCTTTTATTTTAAATATTGTATCAGTACATCTGTTCAGCGCTAATTCAAAGGAGATTTACGCCTTATATTACCTAGTTTGTAGGTTAGGCAATAACTCGTTAAAGACCTACACAGAAGCGATGCACGACGTAGTTAACTTACTTCTTTAGTAAGAACAACGGGAATAACTGCATCTATAAGCTGCTCGCAACAAAGCCCTAAAAATCTAAGAGTCCGTCAAGTCTAACAAATTTTCAGTGGACAGGAATGTTAGTTGGACAAGTTCCTTGTAGACTTAAACATCTAGAGAAATTTAAATCAACGGATTATGGATCAGATTTCGCTATTGTCAAACTTTAAAGACAATCAAAATGTGGTAATATCGCTCTATGTCCGATGAGGCTGATTGCCATTTGAATCAATGGCCAAGTGAGCAAACGGAATTTTCGCCAGAAAAATGCATCCAGAAATGTACAAACAGCTTTTACTTTTTTGATGAAGATGACGCCGCTGTAATAACTATCAAAAATAAGCTTTTTCCTCTCCAAAACTCCGTAGGAAGAAATCCGAGTCCTTGTCAATAAGGCTTGATCTTATACTCAACTTAGAGATTAATACTGTTGGGCTTGACATAGCAAAGAGGTTAGGAGAGCGAGTGCAATAGAACATCTCTTTGAGTGGGCTGTGGTTCAAGCTCGCGTGGCTTCTAAATACGATTAACGATTTTTACTCATGATTTATTGTAAACTCCTCTGACTTGGTGGTCATTCCAGAGTATAAACAAGAAAAAAGCCAATTAGTTAATGTACGCAGTTGACCAATATCACATAAGAATACGCAAGAAGTGTGCACGGACTGTGTAAAGCTAGCCCTCGTTGGTAGCACAGCTGGTATAATCAACGCCCTTCCCACACCAGGTGGAAAATACCAGAGTTCAAATCCGTCAATGCCATGAGGAATTTCAATAGACCTTTTTCACAAAGTAGCTGAGTTAGTCGGTAGCGGGCAGCATGATTTTTTTTTTTTTTTTTTTTTTTAATATCCCACGAAGTCGGTTTTTCGTCTAGCAGACAGGTAAAGCCACCACAGAACATACGCAATTTACAGACACACTATATATATATATATATATATATATATATATATATATATATATATATACAGAGCAATATATATATATATATATACAGAGCAATATATCCTATTCAATTGCCGGATCTCTGTTTGTCCGATTGCAATGAAATTCGGATGGCTCAACAAATCTTTCTGAAAGAACTAAAATCGCGCGCAGTATAAAAAATCAAAAAGTTTTTCTTAAGCTAGGGCAGTGATAATTTGCATTTGGTCGTGCAAGTCTGAAACGGTATGCCCCCACTGTGATTAAGATATACAAATATATGTGTTCGTCCCACAATGGTGTCAAACTACTAGCGCCGACAGAACTGTAAACGATTACACAGGGTGGATGTTCGTCGTGAGCGAAGGGTGCAGCACGTTGTACGGGCTCAACGGAAGGTCGCTGTGCAATAACTGACATCGCAATACAATATGGGGAATCCAAGAACAAAGTCCCAAATAACAATGTGCCACACACTCGGATGTATTGGGTTCCACAGCAGACGTCCAAAAAAAAGTCCACTCCTCACCGCTGATCATCGTCGACGGCAAATGCTGTTGTGTTAACAACCCGATGGTTGGACATTGGAGGAATGGAAATCAGTGTGCTGGTCGTATGAATCCAAATACCTAGTATAACACGCCGACGGCGACCGTGTGTGGCGCAAGCAACACAAATCCATGGACCCATCGCGCATGGTGCCCTCTGTCCAGGCAGGTGGCAGTGGTTGTTTAATATGAGGCACGTTTTGCTAGCAAGAACTAGGACCCCTGGTAAGTATGGACCAACATTTCACTGGTGAGGTCTACTGGCAGCTCTTACCAACACAATATCAACACAAACACAAATACCACGAATACCAACACAAAGGCCTTTCCATATACGAGGACCCTAACATGGAACCCCTGATCCCATGAACGTCACATCGGAACAGACAAACGTCTACTGGTGTCTAATGTCAAGTATGCAGGGATGGGCTCCCTCTGGTCTCTCCTCCAAAGACTAAAGAATAAACCATTTTAAAAATCACAATATGAAACCAAAGGTGGGATTTTGTCTCAAAGGAAGGCACAGACAGGAAGTCTCTGCTCCTGAAGGAACAAATGGCCCACTCCACCAACGAAAACTCCAGCACTGGACTCAAGTACAGAATCTTGTTTTCCCCACGGAATACTGGACTATTCCGAACCTAACCTCACTACTATTGACTCTCGGACGGGACTCCCCAGCCTCCCCCCCCAAATGAACAAAACCTGGACATGGATTACTATGGTGGCTTTGATATAGACACGGCCTCTTAGCGACTATTAATCCTCTCTCCCTTGAGCGGATCTTTTCTTCCAACTCTCCCGGGGGGGAGAGTTCCCCTCTTCTCGCCTCCCGAAATTTTCACTCTGGTGGGGCATGGGCATGCCCCACTGAAGGGAAAAAAAAAAAAAAAAAAAAAGGGGTCACCTTGACTATCGACCCCCTTCTTCCTACTTCAACCCCCCAGTCTTCAGTCTCCCCTCCCAATACTCTCTCCTACACAGCGTTCGTCCCACACGTCCAAACTTAAATTACAACAAAATTTTGCCCGACCTTTTAGACTCCTAGAACTCGTCCTTTCAGCGTGCAACCCCACGCAGCGCTCTTTAACAAATCTTACCTAAATCAACCACAATCACTTCAACCTTTTTTTTTTAGGTCCTTGCCCACTGAAATCCCAAGAAAGTAGGTGGCAGGACCTGCCAGAGTATCACTTACTGGTAACACCTGGCTAGCCTCCACGTGGCGGGGTATGGGCAACGTCGGTTCCCAATAGGAGCCCGGCGGCCAATAAGCCAGAGGAACAATGGGCACAACATCTTACACAACCCACGACCCACACACTTTTAAATCTCTCGCTTGACAGTATTCTGTTTCCGATGTAATGTGCATACGCGGAGATGGGAGAAACCCCAGGTGCCGTTTGACTCGAATATACCTTATATACTGGCAGCTCTTAAGAGACCATTTGTACTCTGCTACGTTGAATTTTTTTCTAAGACAGAAACTTCCATGACGATAATGCACCGTGTTATACGGCCCGCACTGTGCACAAGGAACACAGTGAAAAGATCACCTCACCTCTCTTGATTGGAGTCCAAATTCTCCTGACCTTAACCAATTGAACACGTGTGGAATGTTTTGGAACGGGAAGCAGGCGTATGGACACGTAACTCATCTATTCCGACACTGTGGAAAGCCTTGCAGGTAGCATGGGTGGAGATCCCTACGGACGTCTTGAGACATCTGGCGGAGTCAATGCCTAGGCGAATAGTGGCTGTTATCCCTGCGAACGGTGGCCGAACACGGTATTATGTAGGTGGTCATAATTCAGTGATCATTCAGTGTATATATGCAAACGCGCGTAAAAATGGAGGGACAGACAGGTGGGTGCACTGATGCTCTACATCAGTGTCACGCAAACGAACCCATTTTAGTTCCGTGGTATATCAGCACATCCCCCCCCCCGTCCCCAAATAAAATATAATTTTGTCTTATTTTTCTCAATAATAAAACACTGACCGATAAACAAAAATATTTATAACTCGGTTTCAAGACTTTCTCTTCCACCTTTCGAAATATGCAAATTTAAAAAATAAAATTAAAAATTTATTCCCCTGCTATTTTTTTTTTTATTGCTATATAACTCATTTGTGGAGCACATAATGAGCAGAATCCGGCTTCTTGCGGACCCCGAAAATTCCAACAAGATGAAGCAATATGTCTTGTTTTGCAGCAAGAGATACAACGGATTTATGTAAAAGTTTGGCTAGAGGTCTAATTTCAAGGAACAGTTCTATCCTGTTTTCTAAAAGATCACCTGAATTGGCTACATTCAAATATAATCGAAACAATCCCAAATAAAAGAACGGACAGTCCATGGTATTAGCAAAGAAACATTAGCTATCCTTTAACACTATTCTGTGTGTGAAACAGATTGTGTTAGGATTAATGGTGCGTATCAGGTCACTTTCCATGAATGACTTCATATCTTTCAACAAGGAATGCCGCTAAATTCCTCTTCCAGTTGTTTTATACTTAATAGAAGTATCTGCAGTGTATTTCTTCTCAATCCATCTTCTGTACTTAGAGAAACGAAGTCTTGAAACAACCCAAAATTCCGTGCGATGTTCTCGACATATAATATACCGCCTACAGTCATTAGATTGATAAGTACCGCAGAGTTCTTCCGGACTTCCTCTGTCCACTCTGCAATATTTCAGAGAGGAAGAAAGTTATCGCACTCGCCATTGTATTCCCCAGAAAGGCTCCATCGGCCAAACACACCGATTAAATAACACCTGCCTTGCTATAATGATAATGACAGCTATTTGGTAAGCTAAATGATCATCCAAAGAATCACTGCTGGCGCCTGTCATTAAGACGTTGCAGATGTGCACTGAGCTTCCTACGTTTACACCGGAGAAAGTAATTTCGAAGGATTTAATAACTGACGGCATCTCCTTAATCTGTAGAAGTGTGAGGAAAATTCCAAGTTTTCCTGGTTGTATCGTGGCCATTAGACCAAAGGAAAAAATTGACGTCTAATTACTTAGTAAAAAAAAAAACAGTACTGTCAGTTAGCAGTGTGAAATGGATTAAGTGATTATAATCCTCGCAAGAGTTCCGGTGTTATACTACATCTGAAAGGGCCCTTTGTATGAAAACATCTAATGCCTGAATATCCCAGTAAAAGCCATTGCAAAGATTTAAAACTTGAGTTGTGATAAAGCCAATATTTAATACAGCAAAAGGAAGTCCGTTATAACTCTAGAAGTAGGTGGTTCACTAGTATTTTTCTTGGCCTTTTCTACTAATGATTCATACGAGCAGAGTACGTTCACGCTTATTCAAAGTAGAAAAAAGGTTTGTAGTTTGATTTTGAGTTTAAATCATGAAGTTTTTTACTACAAAATACCATAAACAATTATAATTGCAAATTTATAGAGTTCAATGTTATGTTGAAATTTAACTTCGGGTGTCATTCGTTCCAGAATCATTCAACCATTTTCTTCTCCACGTTTTTGATATCGAGATCACCGTAAAAGGGACGATCGACAAAATCCGCGTATTCATTTCCTTTCTAAGAGAGAATTTTCTTTTCTACAGCTGTCTACACAAGTACGACCTTAAAGGTCTCAAAAGATTTTATTACTCCCTCTACACGGAAATGCCCGGAACTATTTTCGCGTCGGGTTAAGTCAACCCGTAAAGTGGTACTTTAAATGCATGAGAATGAATGGGACTCAAGCAAACAGAAATGTGGAAAAACCAGCCCCTCAAAGGACAATTGGAAATGATAATGCGAATAGGGTTAAGACTCTTTGAGCTTCTCTCCAACATCGTACTTAGGTTGATTTGCTATCTTTATAATCCATAGATTTCCTTTTTTTTCCTTTTTTTTTTTTATCAATTACTTCCTTCTTTCCCTTCTGACAACTGTTTCTCGTGAGATTTCATACTGATTGGTCTTACTAACGATGTTCTCGTCAGTGCCGTTAAGACTTTTTTTTTTCTTTTTTTCACGCCAGTGCGTGCAGTGACGCAATCATTTGGATTATATTCCTACTTGCTCGCCTATTATTTGCAAAGAAAGATTTAAGATTGGCATTTTCTATTTATTTATTAAATTCAAATACAAAAATACTATGAATGTGTGGAGTAGGATATATCAAGTCACGAGTCTCTCTTTTCCATAAGAAACAAGCATAAGAAAATGAGAAAGATAGATAGAGCTAAGAAACCAGAACTAATTTTTTTTTCTTTTCTCTCTCTTTTTTTTTTTTTTGTATCCTCCTCTCTTTCAGGTCTATTACTGGATCGCTTGCTCGATGGCCAGAAATTCCTAGTCGATGATCACCATTTCTTTGATAATGGACCGATTCCTCATTTTCTTGAATGGGTGACTTGCTTCGTGTCGGGCCTGGAAACTCAAAGTCGTCTCCTTCAATAGCCTCGGCTACACCTTCTCTTCCATTTTGCTGACTTCATCTATTTGCTTTTGAATGCCAGAGTAGTAGGTATATCTTTAAACGCGTATCGAAGTCCCAATGCCAGAAATTTGCGATATGCAAGAGACAGGTGAATTTCACGAGCATCGCTTTATCTGTACTTCGAGGAAGAATTTTTAAATGTGGGATAAAAGTGACCCCGAAGTGTAAAACTTTATCAAAGTGCAAGAAGACTACTTAATAATTACGTTCTACCCAAGCTTAATAAGAATTGTTACAGGCTGTGATCTCCTAGTGGTATTGCACTGTTCCGGAGATACTTTTGATATTTATTTTAAGCAGTAAACAACAAATTCCATCCATTCCAGTGAAGAATAAGCCAAGGTTATTAAGGTACCAATAACGGTACGGCTGCTCGGTAGTCGCGACACTGCATCAGCAGCCTTCGTACGATAATTTATAAAACCAGTCATTCAGGGGCATCGGCACAAGACAACTCATCTTTCTACGTAGACCCTACGGAGGTGTATTAGGGGTGTTCCCCCCTTTCCCTCCCTTCCGTGCTGCTGTAGGTAACAAGCGGTCATTGCTCCATTCCATACGCAGACTCGTAGGCTTTTAAGTAGAGAAAAGACCGGGGGAAAGGAAAAGGGATGGTAATAATAAGAGAAATCCCTGTAAGGCAGGGAGAATTCCTTCAGCAGGCCATTTCATGCTGTTTCTCAACTTCTCTTCCGGCTGTTGATAACAAAAGTAGAAACTCCTCATGCATGCAGTCGACAAGGTCTCAATTCACCAAAGAAATGGGAAGAATCCAAGGAAGTGTGTCTGAATTACTCAATTTGTTATACATTTTTAGATAAGGTGAAACGGCTCGGTTGGAACTAATGAGCTACTTTTAATGCTCTTTTGAGATAAATACTTAAAAATGAGCTATATTGTTATAATTATTTTTTCCTTCAGAATTCAGTGCTCTGATTGTATAACCGAATATATCTGAATCATTGATTTCAACAAACAAAAATCTACTACTAATTTGAGATCCTTTTACTCTATATTACGTAAAATTTTATCCACTACAGATGCATTTCATAAATAATATTTCAGAAATATTGATCTTACAGACATTTCAGAAATAATATTTCTGAAATGTCTGTAAGGTCAACTGCATGGTTGAACTTTCAGTCAAAAACTAAATGGTTATGATTGTTTTTATTCTTCTTTTCCACGTAGCGGATGCTTTTAAACCATCCGGGTTATCTACTGTATTTCCCAAGTGACCTGAGAATAACAGGCATCCGAAATCTTTGACTCGTTTTCCGAAGGAAAACTAAAGTCAGATTTCTGATACTTTTCTTAATCCATGTTTTTTTTTTCACTCTAACAGGCTTTTTTGTTCACCGTTCGGATCGGTTCTAAATTACAGTTTTATTTTTTTAAGGGAAGGCATAAACAGCCACCAGGGACAAAAAACGAGAAAAGAATTGAAAGAAAAAAATGGCAGCAAAGAAACAACACCTATCTTAAAATTCTCTCCTGCTTGTAGATGCGAACAGATGTAAAAAGCTACTAATTAATGAATTCGTCTGGGATGAATTCAGAAGAGGTTAACTAACATTACCATTCTTTCCGTTTTTATAGCGTCTTTTCTTTCTATCGCTGTGCTACTTTTCTTTTTCTTATTTTTCCATTCTGTGTCTTATAAGCGCAAGAAAGCATTCGCGTTCAAAGAATGCCGAGATTGTGATGAAAAAGGCCCTAAAACATCCCCGGACGAAGAGCATGTTTAGTTCCTCCTCCTCTAGATCCTGAGCCATCTTATTTGTCTCCATTATGTCTGCCAGGTCCGGAGTAAGGCGACCAACAGAAAGTACATTTGTCATTCCTAATGGCCTGGCTACAAACAGAGGTAGCTAGTTTATTTCCTATTTCCATCCCCCTCCCCACTTACAAATCAATAGTAATAAAGTAGGATTACCGCACTGCACGAGGATATTTTCCGTGTGGTTCGGATACCATGCACAAAATGGGTAGCGGTAAATTTAACACGGACTTATTTCAAGAGCAAGTTGTAGTAAGCGTCGTTTCACAATATCGGATGGCCCCGCTATTTGACAGTTGCTCCTTATTTTGTACTGCTGATCCTGAAGGGTAGGAAGTTTTCGAGATCGTGGTTCCAGTCTGCCAGTAGTAATAGATCGAAGATTAATCTCCAGAACAGATGTACGTAAAGATATGGAGGATACAGATCAATTTTAAACGGGTGCATAGAAACAAGCACGATGATAACGTAATGGAAATACATGCGCACACGCACGACACGTTCGTGTCGTCTTTCGGTGCAACTTCATCCACCTTTGTCATTCGTCTTTCTATTCGCTTCAGATTAATCTGTTTGTCCAATTTGAAACGTAATTTATTTCGCTGACGTCATATCCCCATCTTAATAAGTTTCCACTCGAATGCTCTCTACATTTCTCGAATTGACAGCACGGTTCAAATAAGGGCACGTTGTTATGGCGTCTCTGGCGAACATCAACAATTACACCCTTTCCCAGCAACCGATAATTTGTACAGTAATCCCATGTTGGTGAATATTCTCCGGTCTGCTTCCAGAATTAATCTGGTTTAGCTGGAGGCGCAGCTGTATAAGACATTCTGTCGTTACCGTGACAGAAAACATCATCCATCTAGGATTGTTGAACACGCCTCTTTCGATAGTGTTTGATTGATAGTGATTTTAAATTACCAATTTCTTGAAACTGTGCGCTACACTTCGATCCGTATATCTTGTGTTCACAACTCGGGATTTAAATCATTTACATAGCAAATTTTCTTGGGGAAAACGTCATAGGTTTTTTTCTTGGAGGAATAATGGGCTTAGTGGTGGCTGAATTCAATATCCTAGCAACAAAGCCGTTACTGTCAGTCACCCTCGATTTTCGTGAGAAAGTACAGCTGGAATTTAAGCCCTTTCCAACTCAACTTAGCAACGGAATAAGCTGTTAGTATAACGAGAAGTTGTGGACTGGATTATTACATCATGGTTTGCATTTTTACCACCAGAGGGGCTGTAGTCAAATATCAACAGTGGCCGAAGCAAAACATCTCTTTAGCTTTGTTTTTACATTTTGTTATCAAAAATAATGGATGTAATCCGCTCGGGACTAGAGCGACGTCTAGTGGTGAAGCTGTGCTCTTCAACGTATATAATTTTTTTTTTTCCTGAATACCTAACGAAAGAGAGACTGAGCAAATGAGAAATGAATGAACTTAATTAGTAATGGTCTCGTGAATTAAATGCAGAAGTTCCCATAACACTCTCCGTCCTTTCTAATGAAATTAAAATTGAACGAAATCTACTGGGATTTGCTGAAAGCCAAACAATAGTTAATGGCTTAGATTTCGTCTTGAGAGAATCGCTTCTGTCTCTCTTGACTTGGAGGGAGGTAATGGGTTCGTGCAAGGCTTTATCGGGACTTCTTTTTGCTTCTTTGTCATTTATATTGCTTATTGTTATCACAAGGTACTTTGTCCGGTATGTAATGGGCAGAGGTCTTCACTACGTCTGGGGGGGGAGAAAAGAAAGAAAGAAGCGACTTGATACATACAGCTATGGGAGATTAATGTCACCGATGCGAGCCATTCCAAAAGGATTGGTACCTCCCCTTAATATTGCTATTAATATTACGAACGAACAGGTGTGCAACGTACAGTTCCCGAATCGGTAGACATTTAATAATAGACAAGACAGAGTTTGATAATGAGAGAATATCAATCACTTGGAACAGACTGCACAATGATACCACAGCGTCTTTGTCTACTGCTTTCGTGGGAAAGAATAAGTAAGAAACACAAGACGTTGATATATAACTCATCCTACCTCCAAAATACTCTTTCAGAAACGGGCAGGAAACACAGGGCAGTTAATTCTCGCAAACACTTCAATTTAGGCGGGCCAGCGAGTTCAGATGCTCATTTTAATGAGTCTGGAATACTCCGACTCAATTCGTTCTCTGGAACCCATGAATCTCCTCTTTGTTTCCGACTTCTTTTAACGACTTTCTCTGGGAAGCTTCGTAGGTGTCTAGAGATCGTTCACGGGTATCTGGTTAGCTACTCTTGACTTTTCCGGATGTTAAAAAGTTCTGTTTTACCGATATGAAACTGTTTGTGTAATTTACAGGATAAGAGCAATGCAGCGTTATAATTAGCGAGTTGATGAGCATTGAGTTCATTATATTTACACCTGCTTGACCAGTGACGCATCGTTACAGTATCTGATCTGACAGGGAGAGGGGGATTGTAATGCCCATCTTGCTCGAGAACCCTGTCGGTTGAACGCGTGAACTGGTTACTAGTGTAACGCAGTTTCCGCTGGTATGCCTCTCTCTCTCTCTCTCTCTCTCTCTCTCTCTCTCTCTCTCTTTGTTGTGCACGTGCATTGGAACTCGCTCTCCTAGCTTATCGATCTGCTACGTAATGATGTTGCAACTGTACTGGTCTGTACTCTGCAGTCATACATATTAACAGAACGCGTATTATTACTGCTGCTCAAGGAAAATTAAATAATAAATTAAACGACTTTGGGGAACTTATATTGGACGTAACATAATCAGTACGGAGCCCGCCCGCAGTTACACTGATGACCTGGACAAAGTGTCATGCACGAGGAGTCCACTAGACTGGCTTTTCACGCTCAAGTCATGAACTTGCTGTGGGCTAATCTGTCATGGTGTAGTGACGTGTTTCTCTTTGCTTACGATTTCTTTGTGATACAGAAAGCTCAACAAGCCAGAAAGTCCACGTCTTCAGCATCTTTAACCCTTTGTCATTAAAACTTGCCGACATTGGACAACTCTGTAAGAGATGCCAGATTTAAGTCGCACTTTCAATTACTTCTGGCCCTCACGGCTAGCACTGTGGTTATGATCTGCCCTTCCACACCGTGCAGGAAAGTCCGGTGTTCGAACCCCGTCTGATTGATCATACCATGGCACGTGGGAGGATTGCATGCCCCCCTCCTGAAAGGAGGGTTTCATACCGCGAAACAGGCAAACCAAACGCAGAATGCATGCAATTTACAGACGATATACTGATGCCTCATGGCCTCAGCTGCTCTTGGCGCAAAATTAAACATGACAATATTATTTTCTTAAGCATATTTCATTCTCTACCTTCCATTTCTGCTTCATTGCTTCTGTACAACGACAGTATCGTTTTCAATACGAATGTATAGTATCTTATGTAGGACGGCACCTGAAAGAAAGTTCAACTCGAATAGCAAATTTCGCTATAACGAAAATTAAAAAATGCCAGAGTTATTTTTCTGTGCGCAGCGAACCGTTGGTTGTCCCGGCATGCTGCGCCACCTGTGAAGTACCATGGGCTAATTCTCCGTCAGGATGTTATGCAGTGGCGTAGCTACCATGTAGGCAGGCAAGGCAATTGCCTCCGGGCCCTTTAGGGGCCCGGCGTCTTTGGCTGTCTCCTGTTTTTGAAATTTTCATTAATTAAGTAGGGGCCCGAACATGTTCTTTGCCTCCCGGCCCGAAAAAGGTTAGCTACGCTAGTGATGTTATGCATTGTGAAATTAATAGTACTGTATATAAATCGCTTAAATATAGGAGCGTCCGTAAAACGGTCAGCAAGTGCAAATGTACTGGCAAAGAAGTCAACAATAAATGTATCCCTTTAGTGATGAAATTAATATACGAGTGTACACAGAATGAAATAGCAAAAGTTTTTCAACAGAAATCATTATCCTGATTTCATAACGTTCGCTCCCAGCAATCTTAAATGGTTAGATGCAAGGCGTTATATAATCCTGGTGTTTTAAAAGCAGAAATAAATTACTACTCGAAGTATGAGACTAATACTGAACCATTCATTAATCCCACGCTTCATATATATAACCTTTATTGTGTACAAAGGGATGTATACAATGTACCCTTCACGGCAGGAATGCCAGGAGCTTATCAGGTGAGGGCCATCCACGATGGCCCTCACCAATTTTGCTTGCTGTAAAATTTGCATAAAAATTCGACATGTTTTTTCAGCAGATGATTGCTGCTTCCATAAATAGCTAAAGGGAAGATCACCAACTAAAAATAAATAAATAATTCTTTCCGAAAATGCAATACGAAGGTCTTTCATAGTTCAACCATATTCAGGAATGTGGCAGAATCTGTACATCTTTTCTAGGCATTGAGATTTATTTAAATGGCGTCGATTATTTATGAAAAAATTGATGACATTCATGAAACTGCACCCCAATTCGCTGGATGACTGTCATGGTTTTTCTCTCGTTTTCTACCAGTTTGTACTTAGGCATAGTAGTAGTATCTAATGAAGGAAGGCACCTGAAAGTCAGTTTTACTCCGTCATTTAAACTTAGACAGGTGGACATGTGTTTTTGTAAAGGCCGTCGGTTCAACTCCGCTTCGTATCTCTGTGAAGAACAGTATCACTACAAATGGGCCAGATATGTGAGTGACGTAGGTTTGTGTGTATTACGTGTGTGCTCTATTGTTGTCTGGCCACTTAGCTACTCAGAAGCATCAATCACCCGGAGAGATGATTCTGGGTACTCGTCCACACCACGGGAAGGTAAGCCAGTTCCATTTGTGATCGTAATGTCTCAATTCGAGACTCTGGCCCACCTGATGTTGCCAAAATTGTAACCTGCGCTCTTCTAGTTACAAACGAGTCTAAATAATTCCAAACTTCAAATGAATTCCTGGGATTGTATTCGAAGTATCGCCATCTTCCCTTTTGCGAAAAAAATGCGCTGTTTTATTTTAAACAGGTATGCTGCGGTAAGACTTCCCACACGAAGAAAATAATACCTATAAAGCAAAAACAGAAAACCAATTTCAACTTCTACTGGGAGAAGAAATTAATGACCAAGGTGGGACACACCATTACACAAATTACATTCCTGCATTGCAAAACAGAGGGGTTGATTGTCTTGTTATGCTACAAACACCACATGTCAACTTTTTTTTGTTTACTACAGAACTATATAATTCCGGTATCTCTCAAAGAGACGGGTGCAATAACAGTCCCATTCAGCGTGTAAGAATCATTCATGCATGCCGCTCTTTTTAATTTTTGTTATAGTCCAATAATGTTAACTTCCTCATCACCACACAACTTTCTTCGAGACATATTTCTACAAGTACAAAAAAGAAGCTGTGAGAAAACTCTTGTGGGATTACGCTGTCATCACTCAATTGCAAGTTTGATTTGATGGAAATAAGGAGGAAGCAATCTTCGCTGGGATCAAAGTATCTATTAGAGGGGTAGTTACAGATTTCTGAAACGCACGAATCCAAGTAGCTGAATATGATTATTTCACTAAAACTGGAAACCGCCTTCTTTATTGGGGGAAATGTGAGTCATGATACTCTGAGCTACGGCCTATAACAATAAAAATAATCGTGGAATCTGCTTCATTAAAACTTTGATCCCCATGCCACTTTCTAATCCTTATTTACAATTGTCTCTAATGCTCATCGTATTTCTTTGCATAGGCAGTGTTTACTGTCATCATTGAAGGTTTTATTTCCCCTATATTTATTCCTCTACTGTTTTACTGTAAATTGTGAATGATCCGCCATCACGAAAAGCACGCTCACGAGGAACATCTATCTTATCTCGCTACTGATCGGAGATAGTATCTGCAGTCAATTGTATTCTGGACTGTGCGAATTGGCATTCATCCAAGAGTAAAATTATAATCAACGGAGTAATCGGCCAATTCTCGCCTTTGGCTGTGAATATCTTGCAGAAATGACCACAGAAAGGAGGAGGATGAGAATGGAATTCTAACTTCAAAAACAGCGAATGGTTGGTATAGTGATCATCCATCTGTACCAGTTAGCCGATCGTGATGCTAAACTGTTTTGACTGCAGACAGCATTCGTAATCCATAACGTAATACCAGCCGAATTTGCGACGTCGTGAGCAGGCTATTATGTGACGTATTCACATGGAAAAGGCAATAATGTTCTACGAGAGTGAAACAAGCCAATTACTTGTTCCGTGATAAGTCAAAATAAATGCTCCTACTTTCTCATTCTTATCAGATACATTCGTTCGATGTCTCGTTCATTGAACTTCGATGCACGCGGCGATATATCTGCCCAGTTTGGGGATAAAAAAAGAATACAGAAGCGAGCAATAGATAAGGTCGAATAATGTGATTTGACTTTATTGTTCTAGACCAGTGTTTCCCAACCTTTTTTTTACCATGCCCCACCTAAGTCTTTCTAAAATTCTGATGCCCCCTATGTAACGTTGGGAAACACCGATATACATATTTTTTATATTCAAAAATTGAATTATTTCCTAAATGAAGCCTAATTACAACTTGTTCAGGACACAAAACTTAGGTTTTAGGAAGAAATCATTAGGAAATTATTAAGAAAAAAACAGTAAGTAAATTTTCAAAACATATAATGGACAACTAAAATTCAAGTACAAAATAATTTATATGAAAGATTTTTTTATATTTTAATTTTTAGTAATTATTATTTAATTGTTTAATAATTTCAACATTCCATGTGAAGTCACTTCTAGATGAGTGCACTAAATTTAGTGAGACCCTTGTGCTTGATGCTTGCCGCAGAGAGATTTTATATTGGGCTCCAATTTAGTCAGCTTCAGTCTCAAGTCTCCCCGTTTTGTGATATCCAGTCGATTTCTTTTCTTTAGGAACAAATCATTTATGGCACTAAATCCACATTCAGCTAAATATGAAGATGGAAACGGTAACAATAGCTCTCTTGCAAAGTTGGTTGAATTTGGGTATTTAATTTCTGTTTCATCACAAAGCCATGCCATCGCTCCTTTTATATTGAATAAAGTTTTAACTGACTCATCATTTTGCATTTCTGAGAGTTCTTCTTGGTACTGCATTGATACATCAGACAAATCCACTAACATTGGTTGCATCATCCAGGTTGGAAAATCAATTTGTTTTAAATCAGAAAACCTTTCTTTTAAATCAGCGGACAGAATTTTCAGATGATCGACAATAACAAGTACAGCGGTATCAGTCACTTCACATTTTTGCAGCCAACGAAACTGTTCAAAATTTTTGTTACAAATATATTTTTGACATAATTCAATAAATGTAATGAAACCAAATATCTTCGCTTTTGCATCGACGAGAGTTTTATTTGTTCCTTGAAGTTGTTTATTTAATATATTTAGTTTTTCAAAGATATCGGCTAAATAACTCACAAATGCTTTACCATCGACCGTTAACAGATGCTTCATTTCAGGTTTGTCACTTAAAAAGTCACTAATAGTATCAAATAGTTCCATGAATCTTTTCAAGCAGTTCCCTTTCGAGAGCCACCTTACTTCAGTGTGAAGTAAAAGTCTCACATGGTCTCCATTTTGTTCTTCACAAAAAAGCTTGAAGAGACGCTCACATTTGGCATTAGCTTTAATAGCATTGACACATTTTATAACTGATTTTAGTACTTCATGAAGAACAGGCGAAATATTTTTAGCTACCAAGTTTTCCCTATGAATAACACAATGCACAAGAAGCATTTCTGGATTCTCATCTTTCATCAATTTTAAGCAGCCATTTTTCTTGCCCATCATATTAGGAGCACCATCTGAAGCGCAAGATGTTATATTTTTCATTGGTATATTATTGTCATCTAAGTAATTTTTTAGCTTATTATATATATCTTTGGAGGTAGTGGTGCTCTCTAATGATTTACAGAATAACATTTCTTCAGCAAAATTACCTTTATCAATATATCTCACATAAGTTATCAGTACGGCTTCACTGTCTCTCAAAGTTGATTCATCCATTTGCACTGAGAATTTTCTTGTTTTCAGCTTTCCAACAAGTTGTATTTCAATATCTTCACTCATTTCATCTATTCTTCTGCTAACAGTATTGTTATTGAGTGGCATAGCTTTCACGTCTTTGTCATCTTTTTCCAGAACTGTTTTAAGAAATGCTGATATTGATGGTTTGATTAAATTCTCTCCTATAGTATGATTTTTCCCAGATTTAGCAATGAGTAAAGAAATTTCATAACTAGCCTCAAGAGTACGATTGACAGTTGCAGTATGAGCAATAAACAGAGACTTTAATGTTGCTCTTTTTTCAAAATTCTTCTTTAAAGTTTGAAAGTAATCTAAATCTGAATTTACATGAGCATTATGTTTCGCCTTCAAATGCGCCTCAAGACGACCTCGCTTCATTGATTCGTTGGTCAAGCATTGTTGGCATAAAAGACAAAAAGGTGACCTTTGATCGTGGATAGCGGGTATGAAACCAAATTTTAAGTATTCCTCTGAATACTGACGAACTTTTTTTTTACTTGCACTACTCATTTTACTGCGCAACTGAAAGAAATAAATATAAGATAAATCAAAAACTAAAAATAAACTATGCATTAAAGTTAATTTAATTTTATTTTAATATATCAAAATTAATTATTAGTACGCTTTTTGAATGAATAAATCACACGAATTACTGAATTCGGGCTATTAAATCTGTGGTCTCTGTGAACAAGCAGATAAGTCTAATTTGTCAAAAATGAGATAAGTGCACTATAATAAAGTATTTATTATTTACTATTATGTGACACGCAGCTATCTTCGTTATTGTAGTTTTAGCGTGAGTAATAAATATTTGTATATTCGAATATATGCGTGTTTATATGAGAGTGTGAAGTTTATTTTTCCTCTCCTGCAAATTCGAGTTTTTGGACTTATTTGCTTATTTACTGAGACCACAGAAATACATATATGACAAATACATACCATTGTATATCACGGTTCTTCATTAATAATAATTCTGTGCGTGGACAAAGTAATTTTTATTTTAATCTGAGATCGTCAAACCTATCCAAATGTACAGTCACGATGCCCAAACGAGCGTTTGTATGAAAGGAATTACCTATTTCATATAACATGCTGAGTTTGCGGTAGGCTACAGTAGACAACCACTTTGCTTGCACATTGCATATGCCATAAGCAATCGTCCAATACAGTATGTACTATTCCTTCACTAGGCATAGTAAGCAATACTCTCCGAGCAAACTGTAGTTGATATTACTCCAAACTTTCAAGTGCAGCTCTATAGAAAGTACAACATTTAACGAATGCTTATTTCAAATTGAGATACCAACAATTCTTCTTTTGTACAAGTTAAATCATAGTAGGCGGTTGTTTTAAACTCTAGACGAGCAATTTTTGAATTGCCCCCCTGAACAATCAAATTGCCCCCATGTGGGGCGTGGGACCCACGTTGGGAAACACTGTTCTAGACCCTATGGGTCCGAATGTAATGCTTACTGGCACCCTGATTAGACAGAAATCACTTGCTAAGTACTGTACAACACCGACGTCATTCAGTGATACCATAAGGTAAATTGTCCACTTAAAAAGAGGACAAAGCTTTCTCAATTGAATCCCATACAGATTATGGATTTGTGTTTTGTTTCATACTGAATATGAAACAAAATCTAAGTAATAAACGACTTTATAACATAAAATTCAAAAAGCTTTTCTATCAACAAGACCAAAAATTATAGATTTTTTTTAATTTGATTTTTAACTTTTTATCCATAATCAGTCAAGTGCAGACAGCCTGCTGCATTCCGGTGGCCCACTGGATTTAGTTTCTTCAGTACCTTTGTTCAGAAGTCCAAAAATATGGAAATCGGAACAGTAAGGGAAGTATCCACCAATGCCACCTACCGCATTCCATGCAATACCGAGTTCACTACATGTACAAGAGTTTTCATAAGATAATTACTCTACCTCGTGACGTAAAAGCAAGCTAAAAACTCTACCTGTGAGCTTGCTTTCATGCTTTTTCTTTAATGATAGTATGTAGGTTCTGATAATGTTTCTCTGTATCGTTAGGTATCGATGGAAACTTCAGCTTCCTTAAAAAAAACAAAAAAAAAACTAGTTTCCTTAGAGATTGTTCCAATGAGGGAAGACTATAAGCACTATTCTCTTGGAAGATAGTTCGGATGCTGTGTTTTCGCTGCATGTTCTTTTTCCAACTCTTATTCAGAGTGGGTGAGATGTTTCGTTATTAGTAGTAAAGTTATTTCAATCTGTATTTAACTGCGAAAATGTAGGTATAGCTCCGCAGCTATATGCGAAAAACAGAATATTCATACTATTTCCATTCCCACAAGATATTCATCCAATTCTCTGCTTCGAACTTAGCCAGATTCACTGCCTCTACCACTTAGGGAGGCAACTTATTGCAGGGTTCCACAACCCGTTGCCCATAGGTGAACTTCATGAGGACCAGTGTACTGTTATTCCGTGATATTTTATATCTATGCCCGTTGATTCTTGTCTCACATACAAGGGAGGAGAACAGACCTTCCTCGTTCATTTTGCTCAACCCCTTCAGCATCTTAAACACCTCAACTAGATCTCCTCTCCTCAGATGTATTGTTAAACTTTGTGGTCCATATCTGTTAAGTCATTATTCACATGTGCATCGATCTGCACTCATCACCATTCTGGCTGTCATTCTTTGAACCCTCTCCGGAAGTTCTGTCTTTTTTCAGGTGCAGTCTCAAGACCTGAATGCAACGCCCAATATGATTCAACCATCATCTTGTATAGAGGAAAAATGACATCCTTCTTCCTACTAGCAAAGGTCCTGTAACCTAATTTTATATTAGTCCCCAGCAATGGCCCTACCGGCACGTTTTACTACATCCAGTGATTGATGAGAACGATGGGTCACGTCATGGCATGTCCTTAGTTGACCGTCAACGTACCGAAAGGTTGCGTAATGGCACACTGGTCACTTTTGGAGATAGTGAGATCTTATAAGCCATAATTTATGCCCTACAAGCCTTTCTTTTTAACCTACCTCCTCCTGATGTGTTTCTAAAATGTAGTAAACTTTGCTTAAAGAGCATTCTCGAACGATCAAACAACTTTACTATATCCATTCACACCATTCTGTCATATTTTTTCTCTTGGAAAACAGGTAAGAAATATTTGTTATCTACGTTATATCTACGTTCAGTGCAGTAGCACTGGTTACTAGACTCAAAACTAAGTTTATTTCGAACTGAATAGAAACTACAGCACAATAATTAGAACATAAATGGCAGAAAAAAATGTAAGTACAATTTTGGTTTTGATGATATTGAATTATCTGCACTGGACGTAGATTCGTACTCATTTGTCCTTTAACTTTGATATTAGAAGTAGGAACTTTTTCTATTAATTTATGTTCCATATTTCACAGGGGAACCCTACTGTGACCGAGACTGGCAATTTGAGAGGGTCAAAGGTTACGAATTAGTAGACCGTGCGAGAATGAAACAAAATACGGAGTCCCTTGAGGATTGTATGGTGTTCTGTTTGTCCCAGCAAGAATTCGAGTGCCGCTCAGCTAACTTCCACCATGTAACCAAGGAGTGCTTTCTTAGCGATATGGACAGACACTCCATTCCCGGAAGAAGATATTTTGCCCCTTCCACCGAAGATGTTGATTATTTGGAAAACAACTGTGTTGATCGTAAGTACAGGTTCAAATATTTATTTGTACTAATGAGATAATATTTATATAACCCAATGTTGTATATTTATTAACATTTTAATATTGAGTATACTGTATCCTATACAGTTTACTGTTTATCCTATAAAGAAGGCTACTTACAAACTTATGCCAGTAACTCTGCACTTACCGAAAATCCCTTAAAAGATTAAGCATGTAATTAATCCATCTTCATTAAGAAGGTGGATTAGCTACGCAGTTGGCAACATTATAACTGGTTGGGTTTGGACCGAGAAACACAAGCGGCGGAGTAACAAATCCCGGAATGAATTTATATGTATCGGTACAGAGGTTGCCAAAGGGTGGGCGCCCCGAGATACAATTGTTTTTTTTTGGGGGGGCGGGGGAAGGGGTTGTTTTCTTGAAGCACTTTTTTAACGGAATATGGACAAACTATTCCACTAATCCAGGTAAAAAGCATTTTTTTTAAATTTATTTCTGTTATTCGGATTTTATTTCTTTCAGATTAAATGTATTGAAGGATATATTAATTTATAAAAGTATTCATAGCTAAATTTCAGGGAAAATCTGTTTATTTGCAATTCTTCTGGAACTTGAAGGAGGACGTTAAATTTAAGAAAAATTAAGGGGGCTCAAGGAGGGTATAAAAGTTTTGGAACCTCTGTGTTAGTATAAAAACAATGCCAGAGCACACTTAAATAAATAACAAATATCCCGACATTGATGGATGTTTTTTTTTTTTTTTTTCGTTTTGGGCTGGATTGTTTTGTATTAGTGCTCGAGTAAGTCGGAACATGAGGTTAGTACATCATGATTATAAATTACATGTGCTCTACTTAGGCTGAATTTTTTTTTTTTTTTCTAAAGAGAAAAGAAGGTACGCACCCCAAGTATCATCGACAGGATTTAACATGAATACGTCCAAAAGAGTAGCTAAAAGGTTCTTTTTTTTTTTTTTTTTTTTTTAATGCCTGTGCATTTCAAAATAAACAGGGGTGGAAAACGGGAAGGAGGGGCTTTTAAAATTGCCCCACTAATATCATAACGCCGGGAATTTCAGATACTGTACACGTAGCCCTGTGGTCAAAGGATGAATCTTTCATGAATATTATAAGCCTATTGAATATTCGTAACAGTTTATTTTATTTTTTTATTGCCCAGTTTTTAAAAAAGCTAAGTGACCCTGTTAAAACGATCGTTTACTGTTAATAATAATAAAATATATTTATAACCGGGAACTTTATTTCTCAGTACCTATCTAAAATCAGCTTGGCGATATTCCAGTTGTCCTGAGTCCCGGTTTATAAAGAACATATCGCACTAGCTTTTCGCTGTTGCACGCCACACCTCGCCAAAACATCCCCCACCAAACCAAAACCACCGGAAATTTATTTACTCTTCTGTTCCCATGGCAGAAAGTACACACGGGAACAAACACGACAATATTTATCAGCACAGAACTGGTGACATAGATCGAGATATTTGAATGCAATCGGTCTCTTCGAAGAGATCGAGTGGGTCATTCTACCGGTGCATAACGAGCTCTTCCAGACGGAAACTGCAGACGATGTTACTTTGTCAGGCGGAAAGAGCGTTCAGTATGGGAAAGATAAAAAAAAAAAAAAAAGAGAGAGAGAGAGAGAGAGAGAGAGAAACCGAAAAAGAAGGGGAAAAAAACTCCAAGACTTAGTGCAGCCGTGCATATGTAAGATAAGTCGCTTCTCCCCGTTCTTCTTGCCACACTGTCGTGACCTGCGTGCCAAAAATTTACCCTTAGAGCCCATAATCCATCCTTCTTCTCAATAGACAGTATACGAACTTGAGTTTTCTTCTTTGCAGAGTGCTTCTTTGTTCTAAAAGCATATTTCACAAACCCAGACAGTTCCGGTTTGTGTCCAAGTTACGTAAATGTATCATCCGTAATTGGTTGTCTGTGTCTTACGCTAATTTATGGAGTTTCCCCGAAGCTATCAGATGGCCAACTACCCTTTGAATTCTTCCTAAAACTGTCGGCATTATTTCAAGAGTGAAAACTCGTTAATGTCAACACATCACACACAAAGCTTACGCGTGTTGATACATCTCTTGCACACAGCTAATACACCAGAAATACTTGGTCCCTTTGTTTGAAAGATTTTAGACCTTCGCTTTGGACTATGTAATCTCTGCTATGTCGAAATTACAGTGAGGCAGGTTTTTTTTTTTTTTTTTTTTTAATTCAACGAAGGGTTTTATTTTTCTGAGCTTGAGCTCTGCTGACCCGGATGTAATTAGCTTTAGGTGTAGTTAACTGGACTTCAATAGTTTAGTTATCACTGTGTGTGTGTGTGTGTGTGTGTGTGTTCTTTCACCTTGGTGTCGCGTGCAAATTCCAGCTAAGCTAACTAATGAATTGAAGGGTTACTGGAGACCCGGATTTGGATTTTTTTTTTTTTTTTTTTTTTTTTTGCTTCGATGGCTGCAAAGCGGGTCAAGAAACGAAAAGTGTTGTGGGGGCCGAATTAAGTTGAAGGAGTTCTGCAGGTGCATAAAGAGCTGAAGCGTCACGCTACGATTCGTGAGAAAGTTGGAAAACCGAACACGACAGCTAGTTTGATAAAATCATGCTGTTTTCAAGTGGTGGAAATGATTTGGCATGCAAGGAACAATGCTTAGAACAAATAAGTGAAATCTTGAGTTAAGAAGGTTTTAAACTACAAAGTGGAAGATAATCATATCAGATTCAAGTGAACAGTTTATAATGAAGGTGATAAAACGTCCAGCAAGTGATACAGCGAACATTGTATTTAAGAAAGGTGCATTATCTCATTTAAAAGAATTTTTTTTTGTCTTCATTCTTGAATTTAACCCTTTCACATTCGATTAAACAATTTTGATAGTATTTTAATGATCTTTATTATTTTTTAGAACCTGTTCGACTGTGCGAGTTTCGTAAAGTGAACGGAAAAATCCTTAAGACTGTGGATGCTGTCTATCAAGATGTGTCTTCCTTAGAAGAATGTCGAAAAACATGTCTTAGTGTGAACTATCGATGTCACTCCTTCGATTTCGGAGATTCATCAACCAGTGTGTGTCGTATAAGCCACCATGCCGCAGCTTCTCTGACTCACATCCAAGAACCGTACCTTGAGATTCCAGGTGCTGCCACCTACGAAATAGCCTCGTGCTATAATGGTGAGTTGCATCCTTTTTCAGTTTGGCATTCAGTTATTTCAAAATCAGAACTGTATTTAATAATTATAATTTTTATCACCGTTGAGATAATTTATACAAAAATGCGAATTAGGAAAAAAACTCAAGTATACCAATACATGTACTTTTTCAACTGAACATCAGATGGCCCTATGTGTCACACCTTCTTCGTTGTCTCTAACTTTTTTCATAGTCTTTCTTTTCAAATCGCAATCCTGGGTCCCATAACCATTCTTTGTATCTCGTTTGTTTCATATTTCGAAATGAATTCGTTTACAAAATCTGTTATGTTTTCCACCACTATCAAATTGTATATTTTTATACAAATGGATCCTAAAATACATTCCCGCTTAGGGCCAAAAATGCTAAATCCGTTATTTCATGTAGGTAAATATTATAATTAGTTTATCTGGTATGCAAAGGATAATTGGTACAAATGGACCCAAAACAATCCCAAAAACTAAATAAAATTTGCTACTTTTCGAATTTCAGTATTAAAATCCGTCTTCTTCATTACTGGATTTTTGAATTCGGAAGGAGTTCTAAAACTTGACCAAACTGAGACTGGACAGACCAGCTGTATCACACTGAGGAACTCTTCTTCTCTATTAAATCTTTCTTAGTGGTACTCTACATATCACATTTCTCCAGTATAATTAAGGAATTATTGACTGTTTCGTTGAGAGAATTTGAGATCCAAGTTTCGGAGCAAACAAAATCACCTAATACATCGAATAACTGTATCTGTAAAAATTACAACAGCATTAATTTATGACTGATTTCACCTTTTCTTGTTTCTTTCAGTGACAATTCAGTGTCGATCTAGAGAAATGGTTGCACGCGTGAAGACCAGCAAGATTTTTAATGGCAAAGTGTACGTTAAGTCCCGTCCAAATTCTTGTGTAACTGATGTTATTAACAGCTTGGAGTTTGAAATCAAAATGGCGTATCACGACTTAAATTGCGATGTTAAACAAGAGGTGAGTGTTTCTAGATGGATTCACCCGAAATACTATAATAAAATATATTTATTTATTATATGAGCGTACGATTTTTCTATTTAAAAATTGCAATTGCATTACTGCAGGAAAGTGTCGTGTACAGGGAAGGCAGAAATTTTTTGCTCATCAGCGTGTACAAGATTCCATCAAATCTTCCAAAGCCTACCATCTCGGCCCTTATGCGCCAAACTTAACTAGTAACGATATTTTATTAAGCACGAAGGCCGGCATCAAATGTATGTTTCCCGAAGTCTTATGTAATGACTTTGGAGACATTTCTCATGGTGACACGTATATATAAAAGAAGTAATTCAACCAGCATTCCTGGCATATTCTCAGCGTGTGCAATTTTTTTATCTTCTTTCTATTCACCTTATTATATCTGCGAGAAAGAAAAAAGGGTGCAGGTTATTTAAAAGTAAGAATGGCCTAGCTGGGCTCTTATCATATGTCATTTGACACACAGCAGATGTAAAAGACAATTTTCTTTAAGTGCAATGCGATGCTTCACCGCTAGGTGGAAGAACTAATCCTACGAATAAACCATAATATCATAATATCATGACATTTTTTTCCTTCAGTAACTCTCTTCGTTCGATAATAAAAACTAACTACACTGACACTCTCTTCCCCCTTTTATCCTTCCCCCCATTTCGTTTCTTTTAACCCCACTGAGTCTGTCGTTCGGGGGGAACGAGGTTTCCTGGAATAAATTGGCCAGCAAAGGTGACGGTGGGAATTATCGCTTGTACTTGACAGCTGTCAATTTCAGACTGCCTGGAATGACTTCAAGCAGCTGTTATCGGATCTTCTCCGTCAGCGAAGTCGAACGCTAGTGGAAAGTGGTGTGCTTTAGTGTCAAGCAGCGATTTCGAAGAAGGGTTATTCAACATCGAAAAGAGTTCACTAGTGATAATGCTGCGGCGGATTTTTTTTCCCTACTTTTCAGCTTCATCCACGTGTCGAAGACCGAACTAGTAAGGTGGGTGGGAGGCAGGCGAAAAGGTTCCGGATTTTGTCTCTATCGAAACATTTCAGATATTGCGGAACTGTGACGTCGTGTGTGGAGCAGATTCTTCACGCATCGTTACCAACTAAGTTGCGAAAGCCTGCCTGAATATGAGTATCCTAAAAATGTGCAGGACACACTCACTGATTGCTAGAAGGAATAGTTCAAGGTTGAACCAGGTGGCAATGTGGAAGTCGCGCAGGCTAATTATTACAGTCAAATGTCATTTTTTTTTTTTTTTATTATTATTTGGAATCCAAGATGTGGAATATTTTGGCCATCTTGAATGATTTTTGTCTCGCCGTCGTCCGTGATTATATAGTGGTTTCGTCACTCGTTTGGAGTAGTCTGGATTCGAATCCTGTTTAGAAAGTCTAGGCTTCTTCAATCGAGGCGACAGTTGACCAATCTCAGGTGGAGGGAGTAGGGTTTTTTCTGCCCCGAATAACTAACTTAAAACTCCGTCCATGAATACGCACTTCGAAAAGATGCCCTACACTGAAGTAAAATGCCTAAGATGCTCATGCGCAGTAAAAAAGCAAAGAACTTGTCTCTCGAAAGCCCCCATCTAGAGAGAGGACAACATTTTCCCAAAGTAGGCCCTGTTTTTCAAACCACAAAAAGTTTATCTTCAACGCTAAAAGCGACGGAGGTAATTGCTTCTAGGGATGGACACCACCCTAAATTGTGCCCCGCAGGCAGTGACACCTAGCCAAGACCAGTTTGTAGTTAAGATCGGCTCTACTTATAAAGAAATACTATGCTGGTTTTGGCTGATCATTGCACAACTTTTATTATTACAGTATTTATAAACTCTGCATTTTTAGCCCTGTTTGCGAGATTAAGCCAGAAAATTTACAGCAATGATTAAGGAACTTAACTTACATGTATCTACTTACACATTAGTGCATAAGCATTGGAATTATTCGTGTACCGATTTATGTGAGTAAGTTTACTACGGTCGTATATTACAGAACATTTCGTAGGAGATTACTTTTAAGATGACTCTTTTGAAACACTTACTGCCAGGCATTTTAGCACAAACACGCAGCAACAAAATAATTTCTGGATTTTATAGCCCGCATTTTCAAGTATCGGAAGCCATTTCGATGCTTTGTAGCCGTTTCAAACGTTGCAGTAAATCTCTCAAACGCCGATTTCGTCCGCTTCACCCTGACCGAGTACCGTAAATGGTTATGCCACCGCACGTATCATCAGACCCTTAAAAGCTGATTAAATGGAATATCTTCAGTTTAACGAGCGAGTAGCGAATCGTTTCCTTCTGAATAAACGTTATTTTACTTTTAAATGATAACCTCGCCATTAAAGATAAATATACACTTAACTGGTGAAGGGCCTATGTTCCATATAATAACGAATAAGTACCTCGTGACAGTTATTATTGTATTCCCTTTCAAGCCATTTTCATAACTCCGTATCTTTCACTATAAAAGGGGTTTAGAATAAAGCCTTCTACAAACGCGTGCAGTTCTCATTAATATCGATGATAATTGTTCTTATGCCGATTTTCATCAGAAGCTTTGAGTTTGCCATCTCCTCCTCCCAAGGATAAGAAACCTGGGATTGTTTTTCCAAGAGGTCTCTGTTATCTATTTTATTCAATTTGAAGCCACACGTAATGTGTTTTGCTGGAAGACCTTGTGTATTAGCATTAGCAACATGATGCAAGCTGAGCCTCAAAAAATAAATAAATAAATAAATAAATAAAATAAAAATTCATTTTCCCTTTCTTTTCGATAATTTGTCTAACCTTCTTTAAATTTATTCAAACTACCCACCTCTACAACACTAACTGGAAGTTTATTCCAACACTTGACTGTCAGAATTCAAATTTCTGCACATAAATTCTACAACCATCCTTTAACAATTTAAATTTATGTCCTCTTGTGCAACAACTCGGAATGAGTAAATACATCAGTATTTACTTTATTTAACCCCTTTAAAGCCTTATATACTTCAATTGGTAGCCAAGAAGATGTCTAGTTTCCAGAGACTACTGCAATTTACAGAACCCCAGCAGTCTCTTGGTAAGAATATATTTTTGTGCTTCCATCTAATCTTATTTCCCTTCCTTTCCAACAAACCCATGCCCTTCCTAAAATGAGGTTTTTCTCTACTTTTATCCAGTATTCACCTCTTTGTCCTGCCGGCAAAGTTCTTGTATATTCACTGACAGAACCCCATGGGCTGTTGTAGCTAGCTTGTCTGTGCTATTCAGAGAATACTATGTAGGCCTGTACAATTGCCCCTAGATCTTTTTCATACTCCACACCCTTCAATTTGGTACCACCCAGATGGTATGTTATTCTGGGATTACCGCTACCATATGCAGTACCTTGCATTTATCACAGTTGAACCTAAACTATTGATCATGTCCAAATCTCTCTGGGGAAGCATTCCAGGTGCTTGCATTTCTCTTGGAATGTCTGCTTCAGTACTGTGGTTGTCCTTTGGGTTCTGATCAGCTCAATTACATCTGGTAGTTATTATTCCAGTCATTAACTTCGTCAAGATTAATGCTTACCTCTGGAGTAATTTTTGGACCCCACGACTCCATCCCGGAAGTTACAGCATATTACAGATCTCGAAATAGCGAGTGGGTTAGAAATAACACTAACAAAGTTCGCCACTATGAATCATCCTACAACAGATTGAATATCTTCATCTGCTGGCGTTGGACAATTGTTGCAGGAGAAAGAGAGAGAAATAATGTGGTGGTTCCCCAGCTCCTATGGTTTTCATTACAAGTCTGCAGCCACGTGTGTTCAAGGCTTACTTAAAGAGAAGGAAAGCAACCCGCACCTCCTCTTGACTGAAGAGTGAAATGGTCGTCAGGAACTTCAGTTGTATCACGAGATTCTAACTGGAACCTTTCCAACAAACAGATGCCTAGTCACCAAGACACTATAGTATGTACGACCTGGTGTATGGTACGATAAGAATTCTTAATTTAGTGTCTCAAGACCTTTTGCAACTTCTGTAAGTACATATGCAAGTTAACCGAAGGAAATATTCATTTGAGGCAAGAAAGAAAGAAAGATAAGAACGGCTTTTGATCTTTAAAAGGTTTGAAACCTGCTCTTCTTGACTCTGTTAAATACATACCTCTGAGAGAGGGAAATGCGAAGTTAGACTTAAAATTGTGCCAAAAAAGGTCTATTTACAGAGAGGAAAAACAGGCACAAGTTTGCCTAATCCTGGTACTGAGTAAAGATTTTTTGTGGAAGTTTACTGAAGAAAGTTTGTACAGTACGTGTGGGTTATAACACAATGGTCTAAAAGCTCCCAACGTTCATCCACAGAAACATCGACCAGCTACTCTCCTTTCATCTAATTACCAAATAAAAACAACACAAGTAATTAACAAAACACACAGAAGTAGACAAACTTATTTCTTAAGATACACTAAAGTGCTCCAGCGACCGAAGCCTTTTCCAAATACTGAGGAGGCTATGGGTGACTGGCTTAAAATATCGGCGGTGTTTGACTGTCGCATTAAAGCTAGCAGAGCGCGTCGTAATAGCTGAGAAGATAACAGGTCTGGATATATAAATTGAGGCAATATTGCACGACGTTTGCCACTGCGAATACTGGGAAAACTCTCACGTTTAGATTAACAATTTCACCATTTCATGGGCAAGACTGCCAACTCTGATTACAAGCAGTGGTGCGAAAATTTGTTTATTTTGTTTGCGATTAAAAACTCAATCCCAGCACTAAATGAGATGCAGTGATCTCCGTTTTATATTCACTTTATTTTCACTTAATTCTTTGTCTTAGAATTCAAAAGTACTGTTTAAAAATAGCTAATATCGTAAATGGTAAAAACTTTAATGTTAAATTCTAAAGGAATCTCGTAAATCAAATTGGATTCTTTAGGCTAAAGAGTTATTTATAGATGTTTTATATTTCATTTGTAGGGTACAAGTCAATTTTCTAATGACATAGTAATCCAACATCATGATATGATTGTCACTAACCAGGACTTGGGTGTGTCCCTGCACTGCCAGTATGATTTGACCAATAAAAGCATTTCTCATGGAGTAAAGCTCGACGTCAATGGGTAAGTATTGTCTTTAATCATCTAAGGGAGTTAAAGGGGAAATACACATTTAAGTGTTCACTCTTATCTCAGTATATCTTACTTCGACGCGTAACAGTTCTTAGCAGGGTGGGGAAACGGATGTGCACGTACATTTGAACCCAAACGTCAGTATGCTGTACATAACCAGACCTGCTTCGTTTCGTTTGCTCTTTGTTATGGTTTTGTGTGTGTAGTTTTTCGTATGGCATTTCACATAGATGGAGATTCAGATTTTAACTATTGAAGGGGCTGGACCACAAGAAATTTAAAACATAATGTTTGCTGTATACAGTGCAGGTCCCAGATAGGAAAAAGGGGTTATAGGCTCAACATGGTTTCGGTGACTGTACTGTGTCCGTACAACTTCCATCCTAGAGGATCAGAACGGTGACAATGTTGGAGGCAGTAGATGATGTTGTTCTTTCAAACTGTCTTCAAAGTTACGGTGCAGCCCTCACAGTGCCAAAAAAGAACTTATGAAATTTCTCCCCATTTTTAAAATGGTGGCTTTGCTATGCCTTTTTTGAGTGAGCTCGAGGATAAGAACTAAATGCGGTTAAAAAAATACAACGCGATCTTGATTCAAGTAACCGCGACTACTAAAATACGGTGATGCTCTTGTAGTCTTTATCTCTTGTGTGAACTCCTCTGACTTTACACGGTCGTCAGTATTTAATGTGGAATATTTTGAAGGGATGATAAGAGTTGGATGCAAAACGGCTACGTTTAGTAGATATAACAGCACCATTCAAATTTCCATGTGGGGCCTATAACCCCTTTTCCCTATCTGGGACCTGCACTGTACACAGCAAACATTGTTTTAAATTTCTTGTGGTCCAACCCCTTCAATAGTTAAAATCTGAATCTCCATCTAAAACGCATGCGAATTTGCAAAATTACAGATTTGCAGTATTTATAAACCAGTTATTCAAACTTCAAATAAATAATTTTTTTTATCATTTTTGGCGCTCACTAGTTGATACAAATCATATGGTATCAGATGTAACTGGGGCTTACAAAATTCATCTAGTATTTATAAAGAAAGGGTAGCAGCCGAGCAAATGCAGCCAGAGAAGAATATAACCATGTGAACCATTTTCGAAACAATATTTGCAGCCTGTTTTTAAAGACTTAAACGAATACAGGAAGATTTGGCATTAATAAAAATTTGTTGTGTGAAATTGTATTTCATACTTTGTTTTCAGCAGCAACTTGACTTTTCCATACCATTATATTTTGCTAATTGACAAAATAAAAGCGAAATTTTCTCAAATTATTTGAAAAATAAAATTTTTTTTGGAAAATATTTATTCTTGTTGTATAGTTAAGAAAACAGCCCCCGTTTTCTTAATTTTGCAATCCTGTATATGGCAATTATGTAAAGTCTGTTTCTAAAATTTCTCATTCCAGTATTCGAGATCTCTTCGTTAATATCACCTGCCACTGACCTTGAGAAAGCCTAAGAGCCGCACTATTTCCTGAAAGATTAGCTGGTTTTTTTTTTTATTATTTTTTTTTTTTTTTCATGCAAGGCAAACACGGAAGAAAACTTATGAAGCGCTTCCGCTCCACCTTCTAACCCGTAATGTAAGGTCGGTGGGTGGGTGAGTGGGAGGGAAGTGAGAGACTTTCCACGTGCGGTCTCTTCACATGTTCCTAAAGTGGCTCGTCAAGTAAGGTTACGTTTCACCTTTTATGAAACAAGTGACCTTGCAAAACACGGTCATTCATACACAGCAGGGAGAATAATTGTCACACCACCATCATTCTCGACGACCTCTTAAGATATTAAATAACAAGAGCCACAATTGTTAAAGGGCACCCTCAGTAATTGGCAGAAGAGAAAGATCGTAAAAATCGCTAACATTAAAACTTTCTCCACTACGATAATGTCAGACTCGAATACAAGGAAGAGCACCTTGGATAATCTAAAAATAACAGACAGTGCACGCAGTTTCCTCGGCTCCTCCTTCCTACAATAGGAAGACCGAAAGCTGCTGGGAAAGTTTGGAGTGGCAAAGAAACTATGGGAAAGCGAAGCTGCATAAAAGTTTATTAGTTGGCAGCAAACTCTACTGGTAACTGTACAGATGCACTTTGAGCCTTCGGTTAAGAGAAAACTGGTTATTGTTGAACGTCAGCTAAGCTGTTTTATTTATGTGGGAAAATGCATCGAACGTGTGCATGCGGTGCACCGACGTCCTTTCGAAGCAATGGAACAGATCTCTTATTAAGTTTTTCTAGTTTATAAACAGTTTTTTGAAGATGTAAATCGTTTTTCTGCTGATAAAAAAAAAAAAAAAAAGGCAAAGAAAACAAATTGTGTTCGGCTAGTGAAATGTGAAAAGTAGGTTGGTTGAATGAAGGATTTGGATAAAAGTAATTACCATGTTATTTTTCTGAATTTTGATGTTTAAATTTCCCATCGTTGCTTTCAAATAACCCGGTTGAAGAGACTCTTCAGTGACGATCAATAAAAACTTCGTCAAAGTTTCCCGACTGAGAAACTGTTCAATTTTAGAAGTCTCGGATTTCCGATCTGATTTAAACCCCGAGCGATTTCTTCAGTTTAGAAGGGAATTCTCCTTCATGCAACATTACCAGGCAGCTGTGACGAATAAATCCAAAAAGGCAATGAACAGATAAATACAACGTTGGTTTCGACCATAGTAAATTATTTGCTTCTTCGTCGAACTTGAATGATGCTGTTGCCAGCAATTTTCCAGCATCCACTACAGCAGTGAGCATCCCATCGATCAACGATTCTCTCCGTTAACACCCCCTCTATACACAGTATGCAAATGCCTTGCTGTTAACGCTCCATTTTCCTTCTCTTTGGAGCGGAATACGTTGACCTTTCTAAGACTCAGGTTGTCCAAGTGATGGAGAGAGCTGAAGCTGGCGCACCTAAATCTTACAGAAATATCAACAAATATCAGTGATCTTTAATGCACATAAATTAAAACACTGCACAGATTATGGAGTTAGAAGTATAAGGTCAGCACGTTTCCACCGATATCCGATGGATTCTATTCACTCGTGCATCTGGAATCATAGTTTATAACTTACTATGTACTTAAATAATACCAGTTTCTGTCTCAGGAGCTCAAATTCCAGGACCCTTACACACTATCATTGACCATTAGTGGCAAACGACCAACGATATCAGAATATATATTTAATAGTCTTAATCAAAATAAAATAAAAAAAATTGGTGAATCATGGTTTCAGTTCCATAATTTCCCATCATTTCAAAAACATTTCTGTATTTAAATTCGAATCAACTCTCACTCATTGCCAGAATTACTTGATGGTGTTTATTGGTGCGTGCACTTTCTGCTAGAAAGAGAACGCTAAGAAAAAGGAATTTATTTATAGGTAATCGATAAATTCTCCCATTTTATCAGACAGTGTAGTTCAGTTTTTGAATTTACTAAGAAAATAAAATTTTCTTCTTTCTTTTACTGGCTTGATTGAAATCGACAGAAATCAGCTAATCAATGAATGGAGAGAGAGAGAGAGAGAGAGAGAGAGAGAGAGAGAGAGAGAGAGAGAGAGAGACTATCGAAAACACTTAAGGAATCTTATTTCCTTTATTTTCTATACGCTATTTACCAGTTAATAGTTTACTCAGTGGCACGGGCCTGTGAAAGGGTTAATTAACCATGGAAGTTCGTTTTGTGGGAATACCTATCTTTTATTGACTTAATTCCAAGTGGAAAATGAGGGAGCGCTTTAATTCAAAGAGTGATTCATCATGAAATTTTCATTACAGAGCTAAAATCTAACAGTTTATCGGTAGAGAAAAAAAATCATCAGTCAACTAAAAAAAAATTGTTATTTTTCTAGTTTTTTATTTTCGAGAAGAGGCAAAGGTACACTAAGATATTGCACTAGTGAGTGATCTACGTTCGAAGCGTGCCATGAATCGTAATGGATATAACGGGTGATTGACAGCTGGCGCTCAACCTAACCTTTCGCTATTTCCGCCTTCAAATTACATCAATTGTCTCAAGAAAACTGCATCTGGTTCCTTACCTTACAGATATTTATAAAATATTAAAGGAAAGAGATAAATGAAGACGTTACTGAGCATAGTATGGATCGCAACTAAACACTGCCGATGACATTCATAACAGGTGACGAAGACTGGCAGCTTTTCAATCAGCGAGATTCATGAAGTGTGATGTTTCAACAGACTGCTACGTTAGCACGCTGGTTCCCAAGCTTTTATGGCTATGACCCAAATTCTAGTGTCTGGAAGAGCTTAGTGAATGCTGCTTTCAATTATGAGAAATTGGGATAATAAAATAATTTATTTTGTCTTTTATCGTAAATGATAAAAATAAATGAAAGCCTGTTGTTGATTATTAAACTTTAAATGGTAGAACTCTCTGTGCTGTGTGTGTTGTCTTTCTAGAATAATCCGATATGTTGAAATTTCATAAAATATTTTTATAAAAAACAGACTGATAGGAGAAAGTCCGTTATGTAGCAATAGTATCAGAGCACAATAATTGTTAACCAAGAATCCTGAAAATGTAAGGGAGTAAGTTGAACTGAAGGGAAGGGGGAAATGTTTTAAAATTAACTTTTACTGTATTTGATTTAAGCTTATTAAAAGGCATACATTACGATTATGTTTTATTCTATTCTATATCAGATATCACTAACATTAAAAACAGGCAAACTTTGTTCGGATATTCAGATACACAGTGAGTATTCAACCCACTGACGAGTGAATCAGCATAAAGGAACAGCTACTATTGAAATGGTTTCTGTTGTGGGATTAAGTACAACTCAAATATACGTAAATTTTCTGTTTATACTCCGCAACGAATGTATAAGATCAGAGGAGGTCACGAGAGAGAGAGAGAGAGAGAGAGAGAGAGAGAATACAAGGATATTGGGTATTTAGTAATCACGTGGGCTTCAACTGTGGACGCTCAAACGCATGTATTTCTGTACCCACGAGTTTGAATACTTGGCTATTGCGGCGCATAAGTAGACCTTTAAAGCATTAAAAATTGTCTAAAATTAAGGCCGACTAATATGTGAGTATAAAATCGTAATTTTTTTTTGAAAAACGTGCTTAGTGTTAGAAAGATAAGAATTAATACTAATATTGCAATTTATTACATATATATTTTTAAAAAAACATACATTGTTGCTCGCCTTTTCAAACCAGAATTATTATTATTATTTTTTTTTTTTTTCTTTATCAAACAAAAACATCCATGGGATTAATCGGAAGTTATGTTTTCGGGATCATTTTGTTTGAATAATCCCCAAAACGTAATTTCGAGATTGTCAGTTTCTCATATCAATGTGCATCCATATTGAGGAACTGTTTACAGAGAAACCAATCCAGGAATGCTCTGCTGATATGTAATCAAAGCCACCACGTACACAGCCAATGAATTGGATTTGCATTAGCAACACATCCCTTTGTGTAGGAATGGATTGGTCTCTGACGCTGGTGAAGGCTTAAAGTCGGGAATAGCTAATACAGGATCGTAGTTCGCACACGAGGCGATCAGTTTTTGAGTGTCTGCGAGGAAGAATGGGTCGGCTTCGAGATCTTTCCACTTCGAACGTGGAATGATTGTGGAGGCAAGACGAGCAGGTGCCAGTATCTCGACAACAGCCAACATGGTTAAGTGCTCCGTTCTGAGGTGTCACGAGTCCACCGCGATTGAACAACCTCCCAAAGGTCACACGTGGGACAGCCACGTGTGGTCGATGCCCATGGTAACTGTTGTTTGTCTCGTTTGGTAACAGAGCAGCAACGCAGCAAAGTCGCTCAGCTAACGGCCCAGTACAAAGCAGGAACAGCAAGATCAATTATGCACAGGACATTAGCTCGAATACTCAGTGGCATTCGATGGCCCTCACGGGTACATATGCACACAAGAAACTGCGACTTGCATGGGCCCATTAGCACCAACACCAGACCACCGACATTTGGAAATCTGTCGCCTGGTCTGATGAATCCCGTCTATCATGCTGATATATGTATCCGCATTTGGAAAAAAGCAACACAAGGCCTTGGCACCAGGATTCACTGTTGGTGTTATGGTTTGGGGACTGCTTTCGTGGCATGCCCTCTGATCACCGTTAATCAACAGATCGATGGGAACTCCCATTTTTCTGTCTTCGCCAACCAAGTACAGTCCGTTATTGATGGCTGTGTATCTAGACAACTCCAGCGTCTATCAACGCGACATGCCACAGGCCCGGTACGTTTATTAGTGATTATTCGATAAAAGATAATATTTACATGCTTAGCCTTATTGTAAAAGTACCCTGTATGTGTCGCAACAGCTGAATTAATTTCTTTTATGGCGAGATTTTTATAAAATTCGAAGAATACTGACATCATTATTTAAAGTGATTTTGAGATAACACTTGCCATCGAAGTTATAACTTCGACGGCATTTTTAATATATTAAGCGAGTCAAAACACATTTGAATACCTGAAAAGAAATTTTGACCGCTTTCATTGATAATTTGTGCTAGAATTGTAACTTCTCGTCTAGACATTAATTACTTAGGAAGTTAAGATACTTTGAAAAGAAAGATTGTTTCTAACTAGCGAATATTACTCAATTGAAGCTAGGATTTTCTGTATAACAAATATCTTTGTATTGACAGGGAGGTCGACACGGCTGGCACCAAGTCGGCCACTGTCGCATCGCCAAATGTCACCATGAAAATTACTGACCGTCTGGGCAACGACGTGTTTACCGCACAAGTCGGAGATCCTTTGTCGCTCAAGTTTCAAATAGTGGACGCTAACAGTAAGTAAACTGTGTGTGTGTGTTTTGTTGAAGTGTCGTAAATGTCTCGGTAATAAAGTTAACTCTCGTGGCAGCGGATGAACGAAGCTACTCGCTTGAATTTTTCGCTGGAGAAATAGATTTAAAACGGTTGTGCGCGCAGCTGAATGTCGTCGATGTAAAGAGAATATTTGTGTGAAACACAATCGGGTTATGAGACTCGCTATGGCCAATCTACAAAATTTTCAAAAAAGACATTTGTATTTCAGACATTCCTTTTTCTCTGCCTTTTTGAGTGCGAGAACGATAACATTTATAAACGTGTTCCGGGCCATGTGGATATGAGCCAGCAACAATTCAAAGGTTCATTGAGGCATGGGGTCTTTGGTGCCATCCAAGAGCGGATCCAGTCTTTATGTTTTTTCAATGGAAAACAAAAAGAATGAGATTTTTATACGTGAATTTTTAATTTTTATTGCACAATGGCAAAGATATTAGCGAGTCTACATTTTTAGCGATCCTGTCAAATATCCGGTTTGCCTTTACTTAAAGCGCGGTCCTCTTGTTTTAGCGATTATATTTAAAAACGATCCACCCTCTGAGTTTTTAAGATTTTCATTCTTGTTTTTTGCATACCCAACCGCAAAGAGATTTTATTTGATAAGAAGTAAATAATTTAAAAAATATATCGACGTACTTATTTTTGTGGTAAACACACCGCATACTTGAACCCACGATAGTCTCAAAGGTATTCCAGTACAATTTTAGTGGCTAGAACGTGGCCATGGTAACACGAAGATACGTTGTTGCTCATCTATTTTTAAGTCTATAAAGCTATTTATAAAGCGCAGTGCACGCTTTATAAAACTGAGCAATAAAATCCGCTGCTCGGCATACAGAAAACATCGTCCAAAAGGGTCACACGCCCCAGTGACACGTATGTTCGTTTTACAACCCTTCCACCCCATCCATCTAAAAATTCCTTGCAATGTCCCTTTGCATTTCTCCAGCCGGTGGTTCCAAATTTAGAGCGCCTGAATACTGACAACTAACATTTTGGTAACTGTATTATCTCGTCTTCGGATTCTTGTGAAAATGGTTATAAACGCATAAAGTATTCTTTATTTCATATTCTTTTTTATTTAAGTATTCTTTATATTTAATCCGTTACAGGTCCTTTCGAAATTTTTGTCCGAGAACTCATTGCCATGGATGGAATAGACAGCAGCGAGATCATGCTGATCGACAGTCTGGGGTAAGTTTGATGCTTTCGTAGGGAAATGAATAAGAAAGCTACCGCCCAGTCCATAGTAAAGTGGCGCCATCTATATTCTTTTGTATTATTAAATGATACTTTCATTTACTTCTTTTTTTTTATAATTTTATTTTGTTCATTAAAACACGCATATCGGAAGCGTTATTTAGAAGATCAGACAGTGCACAGCTGTCCAGAATTCATGCCAAAAGTTAAAGTACGAAGGAAACTCAAACTTTTTTTCTGACCTGTTCCAAGACTTAGACAGTCGATGTTGTCCACTTCAACTTACGTTTATTGATAATGGAGAAAGGTTCCAAACTTTGATCAACAATGGCTGAAATTTCAGATTTGAGCTCAGCGGGCGTATCTATATTGTCCAGAATGACTGCCAGCGATACTATAGAATCCTAATATGATTTATTATGGGAAGGAAAAAGTATAAATTCACGACTGAACGCATATCGAAGTGGCGCCATCTACATTCCATTGTTAAATGTCAAACGCGCAATATATTCCCTTTGGAAAGAAATGCGTTTTCTCTAACCAAGATTATAGTTTACTGTAATATTAATGAGACATGAATAGATGATTAAATTCAAGGAAAATTACTTAAGTCATGTTACAATGAAAATAAACATAATTAAGCACTTCGGGATAACATTTGAAAAGAAGATTAAAAAGAAACACTACAAATACTTTGCCAGTAGATAACTGCTTGTTCCAAGGTTGAAGTGGTAGCGAAGTGAATATTTACAGAGGTGTAAACAAATCGAACCTCTCATTGAATTCAAAGGTAAGATCACGTGCAACGCTAGCAATCGAAACATTGAGTAATCGGAAAAGGGCTCGCACGAGGAGCCTAAATGAGTGGAAAATCATTCGATTATCGGAATTTCGAATTTGCATTAAACAACGCAGATAAAAATTCAATAACAAAAGTTGAACTCAACTTTTATGCTAATGTCAGACCATGGTCGCCACTTCGGCAACCAAATTAAAGTTCGCTAATGCGGGCGCATGCGCGCTTTGTCTCTCCACTCTCGTTCATTCGACGGATTAAATGAACCATGAGTCGAATGCACTTTGGCCCACTAAAAGATCAATTGCTTCCAAATAAAGATTTCTCCTGTGAAGTAGCGTGGCACTTTCTATTGTTGATCACGCCCTCTGCTTGCACGCGAGCGACACTTTTCAGGTCAACCATGTTAGCAATTTGTTTATTGGAGTGTTCCCTGTCCGTGTACGCAGCATGCTTTACGGGGTTCTATGGAACGGTTTTAATGATCGCCCACAACAGATTTTATTGGCCCCCGCCATTTCGTCGTATCTCTGCGGACGCTGTTCGGAGATCGATGTCTAAGCGGGATAGTTTCGCAAGAATTCGGTCTTTGAACAAGACCTTTCTTAGCAGAAAATAACGCTTGTCAACAACAGCCTAATTTTATTTTTTCATTAGCTAAGTTTGTGACTGAATGTGTAAAAAGAGAACTTATTATTGGATTGTAAAACTGTGTGCATATAATTGAGTTTTCTCGATTTTTGATTATTGTATTTGTTTCTGTAGGTGTCCCACTGATGGCGCTATAATGGGACCTTTAATTAAAATTAACAATAATGGCCAAAAACTTCAAGCGCCTTTTGATGCTTTCAAGTTTCCTACATCAGAAATTGTACAGTTCAAGGCCCTAGTGACGCCATGTCTTCCAAAGTGTGAACCAGTAAGTTATTTTGTTTCTATTTGTAGTAGATAGAATTCGGCCTACTGTTCATCAGTTTGTTTGCTTTACTTTGCTTTTCTTTTCTTTCTTTCTTTTTTTTTTTTTTTTTTTTTTTGACAATACTTTACTTTTTTAATCTTGGCAGAATGCCAGAATAACGTACTGGATAAAAAGCATCAAGCTTTCTTTATGATATATGATGAATGAAAATTGCTTATGGTTATAGGCCCATTGCATTAAACAGTAAATCTCCCTCCCCCACTTTTTTTTTTTTTTTTCCAGTTAATGAAGTGAATACTTCCAAGGAAGCGATTATGAACCGCAATCAATAAACAATTCAAATCCAACCGTAGAATATGCGTGTCCATCTTTTATTTTTGTGTTTCTTTACACTCACTCTATCTCTCTCTCTCTCTCATGTATTAATTAATGCCTTACATATTCACCATGGATTTCTGTTCATACACCAAATTACGCTAACCAGCGGAAAACATGCCCAGGAATGGATCCGACGTCCTAGACTTCAAGAAAATTCAGAATGAAAATTGGCGTTTTATATTACTCTAAATGTCAATGGGGACACCATTTTCACCTTTCAGACATGATCTGGGCCCCCCTTTTTTTAAATAATAAATACAAAATAAATATGAACAAGGTAGGCCATCTGCACGAATAATGACGATTAACGGGCATCATTCTTCTATTCGATATTACAACGAGTGTTCGCATATAGTGAACTCAGTAGCTTCTTATTGATGTCACAATTTCCTATATGTGTCACGCAGTACCAGTTTGGAAAAGGGCTCAAATCCTTGCAAACGCGTCTTTCACTTCATTTGAAAATTGATGGCCTCTTAATGCTTCTTTGAGTGGTCTGAGAAGTGGAAAGATCCGAATTATATGGATGGGGTTTCAAATTTCAATATTCGTATCATTGCAATGGTCGAGCGTAGTCATGACGAAATAACCATTTTTGAGAGCAGTTCGTGAACGTTTTGTGCGAATAGCGGGTTTGAACCTTTCTCCAAGCATGACACAATACCATTCGATATTAGCAGGCTGCCGCGATCCTGGTAGTGCTAATACTGTTCAATGACGGACCATTAAAGTAGCAAAACTCTTAATGGCAGAAGGCGGCACACTTTGGAATTTCTTAATCATGGATGACGAACTGGTTTTAAGCTTCATGCTTTCAGGCTCAAAGAGAGCGTCAATGTTCATCAACTGTGCTAATCCTTTCACATATATCTCCGCAATTGCCCGTATCGTAATCGTGATTGACACAATTTTTCTGCAACTTTTGCTTGGAGGATTTTACTCCCTCAGATTAAAAACATCGAATTACTGCATGTTGGTAACTGGTACATTTCAAAAGCAAAGCAGTTGATGTTATTGGGTTTTAGGAGCATCAGTGACTAAGACAATACTGTTCCGTCATAAGTGATATCTGTACAAGGGTGTGTGTGTTTTTTTTTTTTTTTTTTTTTGCCGATTTTTGCTGGATAAAACAACTGGAATAACTCGTGGGAGAAAGCTACTTTCTCCGCTTACAGGCTCCATTGAAGAGACCTTTAGAAATTCCTTCAATTATTGACAGGATTCGAACTCAGACTTTTCTAAATAAGTAACAAGTAGTGAAACCTCTATATCAGTGGATCTAAATCTTTTGTCACTCAAGTCACACATTAAATTAAAAGACGAATATTAACGGTACGCCGAAATTGTGATTGCCATTGGACTCAATGGAATTTTTCCTAATCTCTTACTTGAAAAAGTCGCGGAACAAAGGTTGGGAACCACTGCTCTATACCCTCACGGGGAAGCAGAGCAGTATTTGCAGTAGCACAAACACAAAACACCCAACATACTGAAACCTAACTTTAATTTCTTTCAATACGTAATACACATGATGCATACAACAGTGCATTCAGACATGTCAGCAGTATTTTACGAGAAATTAAAACTGTCCTATTTAGAAGTTCCCAACAGATACAATCGACCAGATGGTGAAACCATATAACATTACTGGATGGAGGTGATTTCTAATGTATTTCACAAGCCATCATAACTGATCCTTGAATTTAACACTCAAGATAAATTCAAATAAAATCTATCATTATATTATTGTTCCCTCCCCCCCGACAGAACTGGTTAAAAAAAAAAAAAATGTTACCACGGAGTTAGGCATACAATGTTAGTTTGCTAATTATTTAGCAGAAACAGTATTCCACTCTGTCCAAATAATATTCCCAGTATAAAAATCCGAAAATTCAGACCTGTAACGTATTCGACAGTAGGGCGCATGGCTCCCACCATGTTACTTACTTTAAGGAGTCGGGGGTAGAATCCGTCCTCCGATTAGCTTACAATTGTATTGACTCTTTTCCTATACAGCAGTGAAGTTACCAAGAACGAACCTATAATAACGAATAATACCCTCTCACCCAAGATGAATTATGGGATAAGGATTCTGTTACTTCTCAAGGGCCACCTCTTCATCTCAATGCTAGCGAATCCGATATTGAAGTATTTCAAATCAATAAATATTTAATATATATTTTCGCCCATTATTTTTGTAAAAAGACTTCCGCGATAGTTCCATAAAATAGAAAAATACAACCACAAATATGCAGTGATATGCTCATCCATAATATTATTCGATTATATTACAACTTACACTGTACTAAGTGAAAAGCCAAATTATAAAGTGGCTGTCTAACATGACAAGTTAATATACACAGTACATTAACTTGTTAAGTTTCAGGCGCGTTAGCAAATAGGAAAAAAATATAATAATAATAATAAATAACTAAAAATACTAAAAGCAACGACTTCTATGCCCCAAATGAGAACTTCTGTTTCTATGTATCCGTCACATTACATATTCATTCCTCCAATCAGCGCATTAAAATAAATACAATATCCACTGCTTCAGCTGCAATATACGGATAGACTATGGGATATGTGTATGAAAAAAATAAAACATAATTGTCGGATTCCTATTGGTCCGATTTTAATGAAATTTGGAATGGCCCTACAAATCTTTCTAACAGGCTCAAATTTCATGAAAATTCGTTCCTTGGGTCTGGTTGTTGTATGCGGACGGACAGACATGGTTAGGACAATAGGAACATAAGCTAACACCCCAAAAAAGTATTGAATTAAGCTATTTTTGCATTTCGTCTTACATATAATAAAATATGCAATATTCGCATATTTTCCTTTAGTAATGTTATTAAAGTTGTTTGAGTTTGCATTTACTATATTGCCATGGCCATATTAAATGAGCTATTTCTGCTAATTTTAATAACAACCCCAAACATAACTTATATGTGGACATTTCATGGATTTGGAGCGAGGTTATAACACACGCTCCGAATCTTTCTCATTAACAAATACGCTATTTATTAGTTTCTAAGATCCCCACTCTCAGTCCAAATGCGAGTCCCTTCGTACTCCGTACCTCCACTTTTCCTCGTGGAATGACAGCTATTTAGACTGGAACGCTGCCAAATAAATGTCGGCTGCGGATAGCAGAAATCAATTTTAGGCCATTGTCCTTTAACTAAATGAACCCCCGTAAGCTGTTTTACTTTTTGATTTTTCCGAGGTCTCGTATATTTGTTTACTTTTTATTAACGTCCTGTTCAATTCTGGGAGATCAATACAAGTTTAATCAAAACGCAACCAACTTGAGGGCAACCATACGTAATGTCATACAGAGAACACATTTCATGGGATGTGCACTCGCCATGAAAATTCGCATACAAAAAAAAAAAAAAAGATTTTATTGTATTCATAAGATGTCCTGAAGTTTGAGGAATGCAAATATCTTAAAGCTATTGAAAATCGGCAGTAAGTTTAAAAGGTTCTGGACTCTGTGGGAAGTAGTACGCATAACTTTATGAACTACATTCTAGAGCATATTCTGCTTTTCTTCTTGATGCATTGTTTCAAATTTATGTTGGCATTGCCTACAACTATGGGCATCATTTGAGCCGATACCAATCAGACAATTTCCAACAAGAAGTAAACAACATCCCACTGAACCCTTCCCCCCCCATCGTCAGGGAGAATAAAATAAAATAAATCCCTTTCAAAATTAAATATTTCAATAATTTGCAAGGTATTATAGAACAGGCTAGAATTGGAATGGATCTCCTGATATTTACGGTTTCTAGATGTGTCCGGGTGTTGAATAAGCATTGCAATTTAAATGCAAAACGCTACATTAATTTTTACACGATCAAAGGAAATTCATTTATCTCAAAAGGAATATAACTGCGATTAATTCAATCCGAAACAGATCGCCAATCTTTTTTTAGTATCCTTCCTCAACTTGTGACTACATTTAAATCTGCGCAATCGCATTTGTCTCCCCTTCTGTCGTGTTAATTTACTACATAGTAATTATGTTAAAGTAAATGAAATCACTGTGGTCCATTTAAAAAAAAAAAAAACTGAGTGTATTATTTAAAAGAGATTTTTTTCGATTAACTGATCTTGTCATGTAGTGTAGACTTTTTTCCTCGATTAAATTATCGTTATTATTCTTGGGTGCTGAGGGAGCTTAAATTTTAATTTTCAGTTTGGCATGAAAATTGAGACAAGTTTATTCGATTTTTTTCTTTTTTTTTTCTTTTTTTTTATTTATTTATTATATATATTTTTTTTTCAATCAAAATAAATCACGCACTATATATGCGCTGATTTAAAAGATTTAACTTCATCGGAACGATAATTTTACGAATAACAGTGTTTTAATAAAACTAGTTGTTAGCGAGTAATTTTACGCTTAAGAACATATTTTGTAATTTAACAAAAAAAGAGGGAAAGGGAATACGAAATTAATTTACTTTACTCTGAATATTTAGTTTTCGTGTTCATTTTAAGAAAGGGTAGTTTTTTAGATTGTATGCATAGTGAATGCTGTTGGATGGAGATCTGATTTCGTTGGCTTTCAAACCTGAGCTTTAATGTGCTACGAGAATGTGGGTATCTTGCTCCTTATCCGAGTTTTGTTCACTATTAAATCTGTGTGGATAACATATATATAACAAACAAAACTTAAATCTGCCTCTAATTTCTTAAAGAATTAGATTTTATTCTCAGACGTTTCGTTGTACTTCCTGTATCACTTCTTCAGTGACTGAAGTGACATATAGTTATACGATTTACATAAAGTTCTTAATTTTGATTACACATTATTACATATTTCACCAATGCTCATTATTTCACTATATACTTGCGCACCTTGCTGCTAAAAATATATTTAAGAATAATTCATGATTTTCTTCCCTGGGCAGCAATTTTGTTAAAATGGTTTTTATATGCTCTTAAGAAATATATCAAAAAAAAAAAACTGTTAAAATGTTTTCCATAGTTAATTTATCATACGAGTACATCTTACTATTCAATTAACATATTAACTTTCATAGATTGTTAATTTGCGCCGCTAATACGTAAAAGGAAGCAAGCTCATCTTCGATGTGTTCATCCAGAAATTCTTATGATCTAAATGGCAGAGTCACTGAACATACAATAGGCAACATGATTTTAGCATATTTCCCTTTATTAAAGTAGCTTAGTGGTGGAGAAATATATCGACTTTCTGAAGTGTCGAGGACATCATATTTTCTAACATTATAAAAAAAACTTTCATAATCAATTTGAAGCAAATTACAGTATTCAAATACGTTGTTTTGGAATAATAAAGTTAAAAATCAGAAGTTTTGAACGGCTGATTCTAAAGAAATTCTGGAAAAAGCGGAAGAGACAACAGATACTCCATCGGCAATTTTTCTGAAGTTCCATAAGCCACAGGTTGCCGCTCTGTAACTGCGGCTCTTTAACTTTAGTTTAAGGAATACTCGTTTTGATGAAATACTTGAACAGGAGGAAAGGTCTTACCAAGATGGTTCAACAAATTTTGAATTAAGTACAAAAACTACGGAAAACTGTTCTGGCCTTTCACGCAGTGTTCAAGAAGACAATCTTTTGCAGGAAATAATAACTGTGGTTGAGACATGGTTGTTTCAGAAAGATTTAGAACTAAAACGTCTGCAATGTTTAATGGAAAAGTCCTCAACCTCCGAAAGTCAAGAGCCACGACTTCAAAATAAAAACATTGTTTTTAATTGTTTCTAAGATATTGACAGCAGTTTTCGTTTGGAATTCTTCCGATTTTCGAACGGCCAATCGAGCTTGTGATTTCCAAATGCTGGAAGGGATTCGGAAATGGATTCTTCGCCACCGCAACGCACTTTAGGGATACCCCTTTTTTGTCGAAAAAAACGTAACCCAAAGTTGATTGTCTTATTCGCCAGATTTCTCCTACAACTTCTTTATCTAAGCTGAAAAAATATTTTCCAGCATTGACGATATTTTGAGAATATAGTGTATTTCAAAAGAATTCCAGAAATGTTTTCAGCATCGTTGGCTAAAGCGTACGGCTTCACCTGGCGACTATTTAGGAGATAAAATTCATTGATATACACCAATAAGAGGTGAGTTTATTATAAAATAGTCTTAATACCATAGTAAGACCTCATTGGATATCATACAGAAGATGTAAAACACGGTAATGACACAATTTTTCTATTCTTATTGGTAAAATTTAACTTTATTTTTTTCCCATTGTAAAACATTATGAATCACTGAATATTCGTAATAACCTTTTCCTTTCTGCAACGTAGGCCGAGTGTTCTGTAAGGTCGTATGATGGTATTCATCGTAAAATAGACTCCGTAGGACGTAAAAAAAGGGATCTCGTTGATTATCGGAGAGATAAGAGAGAAACAGAAGAGGAGGAAGACGTAATTGTGATACAAACCATTCGGATTACGGACAAATTTGGTTTCGACAGAAGTGAAAGGAAACTAAGTACCGATTCGGATCCGAGTGTGGACAGAAGCACGGAAGGTTAGTAGGACGATTTATATTTCAGATTAATTATTCCTTATTGTCAGTTACATGTAGTGGTACTCCATTATTTATATATGAGCTGAAATATGTCTTTCTCTTCTCATTCTAGGAAGTGGACCCGACCAGCCCAGCTGTGTCAATATGATAGGCCTAATTGTAGCGTGTTCAATCTTCCTCTTCACTCAGTTGGTGGTGCTGGTCGCCTGGGTATCTGTGTGGAGGAGAAAGAAGAAGAATAAATTGAAGAAGGCCACCAGTCATAGCATTGACATGCTGTACTCAACTCGAAGTAAGTGTCCTTACTACTGCAACCAAATAACACGGATATGTGACTATTACGTCATAGCGTATGTTTTCATGACATGCGAAATAGCGTGACTGAAGACAATCCAAGCTGCCATTACCCTCTAATTCGTATTTCAGTGATGACATCTTAATCGCAAATACTTTCTGCCAATTTGCTAACCAATTTGTTTTTCATTAGGAATCAGTGGGCGAACGCCACGTTTAAAGGTCTCTTTCTTAAGTCGCTTAATTTTTTTCGCTACTAGAGATCCAAGTCCTCCCTTTGATCATGTGCATATACTGATGATCGTGAGTCATGCAGATCATAAATGAGACTGCCAAACCCCTCGGATGCCGAACACGTGGTTGACAGAAACGGCCATCTTAAGGAACTTGATTAGTAGAATGTCTTGCGATTTCTCCAGTTCTGCACAGCTAACTAGGGGGTGATGAAATCAGTTTCTTGAGTTGACCGCTACAAAAGTGTAATTTTGCTTCGATGAGCATACAGTATAAACATAGTTTTTTTTTTTTTTTTTTGTAACAGTAATTGTCGCAAAAAATAGTTGTTATAGTAATTGTCTCATACACAGTTATTTTGTGTAATTTATTTCTTTTCTCACTCACGCCTTCTAAGCAAGTCACCGGTTTTGGTCACCGACTTCCGTTAGGTCTAATGACAGTGCTCTTGGCCATGACTGACATGTGAAGAACGTACATACTAGAATGTCCTGAGCCGTAACTCTGGTCTGTGTAATTGCTCTCAGTAATGATAACGCGGGCATTTCCTTCCCTCCTTTCATCCGTTAAGCTATGATCTAGGTGCCATTTAAAATAATACGTCCCTTTAAAACACCGTCCGTTTATTTCGAGTTACAAATATGCATTTATAATTTCTCACTGCTATCCGTACCATATTCATAGTTAAACAAATGAAAGCAGAAATAAAGCCGCCAGTGTAATGCAGTACTTGACTATTCGGTTTCATTTGCAGAGCTGCATCACGCGCTCACGTTGTTAAAGTCACGTACAACAGGCTGCAGCATAATACAAGGGGCTCTCGTGAAAGACGACATCAACAAAATTATATATCAGCAAAATAATATTCGTGGAAATGAATAAAATGTTTGCAGTTTGTTAAGCAGATGAAGTTACGATAGCATCTCTTGAATTGAAAAATAACAAAGGTTATCCTACGTTAATGAATAACCAACCAAAGCGATCGTTGTAAATTGGACTGCCTTAAATCCTCATGAATACATAATTAACGACACAGATGACGAACTTCATTTTGGGATTACACACATTAACCATTGATATACAGTAACGATGCGCTGATAACTCATTTTTAAGGATTAACTTACATAAAAGTGTATATGAAATGTGATTCTCTCTTAAATAATTAGTAGTAATAAATTCAACCTAATTAAGTTATGTCTAAGTCGACTAAGTAGCGAAATAATTTAACGAATACGTGAACTTTTGGTATTTCGCTTATTACTTCAAGAATGTTAGATAAATATATTTCCTTGATGAATAGGGTAGCAAATTACTACTTTCGGATCACAAATTACAGCTCGGATTAATATTCCAAAATGCTATTAGCTAACAACAGAAATAATTTCTTAATGTAAAGAACAAAGTAGTTTTTAATCTGTGAAAAAAGTCTTTAAATTGATTATTGTATGCGACATGTGAAAAGATCAAGAAGATCTTTTAAAGATTTACTTTTGAAGGCAAGATCAGTGCACTTTTTTTTTTCTTTCTTTTTTTTTTTTAAGTTTATTTTCAGTATTCACAAATGCGTCAATCTGCTGGATTTATTAGCAATAGGACTTCTAGCTTTTTTTTTTTTTTTCGCAATCGCAAAAAAAAAGGAAAGCTCCGGACCCAGTCCCCCCCACCCTCATATTCACCTTGCAATATACTTACCATGGAAATGGTGAAACCGGAAGGAATGGTAGGATGATTTTTGAATGCAGCAAGAAACTTTCGGTTAGGTGTTTTTATTCCGTTCGCAACAGTTTTTTTTTGCCTGCAACAATTTTATTAAATAAAATTCACGTAGGCAATAAAAGTTTTACGTTCCAGATCAAGGCATTTCCAAATCACGATTTTTAACTATATTTATCACGGTATAACCAAGCTGGAAAATGAACGGAGTGATTTTTGTGGTCATTTTCAATGGCACCACAGCCGCGTGTGCTCAATCGCGAGGATTCAGTATTACACACGTTTTGATTGACCGTGGTTCGCGTGACTCTTAAATATGTTCTTGTATTCTCTCTCTCTCTCTACTCTTTATGTCTTTGTAAATAAACTCCTAAATCCAGCTTCTCCACGGTCGTTCTGAAGTATAAACAGAAAAATTAATCCAATTCAAAAGCAAATACGTATTAAGAGCTGTTAAAAAGTAAGATAACAGATTTTTCTGGGGAAGAAACCATGCCCTTTACAATAGCGAAGCATCGCATGAATAAAGGCACAATAATAGTTTCTGAGAATTTTTTGTATAGTTCTAAGGCAAGACACAGCTGTCTATATGCGTATTTCTATGCTGGTTTCTTGAAAAATGCCAAGTGGTATTAAAATCCTTAAAAATTCGGTTTTTATTCGCGTGTCTTATTTTACCCCCCTCTCTCTTCTTAACTGAAGTATTAATTTGAGGCATTAATTTTTCCAGTCCATATTTGTCTGAAAGCCGTGGTTTGGTCATGTTTGTTCTGTATGTTTATCGACGAATAAATAGGTAATCCACATAAACTGCAAACGCTGGCCAGTTAATCCAGCTTCTCCACTGGTGTATGTAACCTGGTATTAGAAGCGGGTGAACTCACGACACGATTTTTAGAAAGACTACATTTTTAACGCTGATGATAGCCTTTCAAATAATAAGTAGTAATAGCTGATTTTAAGTTATTCCGCTCCAGAGATCCGAAAGAGCACTCTGAGACATTACTAAGAAATAAATTTTGTGTATTAAGAATCCACCATTAAAGAGAGAAGAAGTAAAAAACGCGTTAAATTATCCACTTAATTTTTATGTAGTTCAGAAGATGGCTATTTCCGGTGCTAAACTAAACTAAATATTTCTTGCCTACACACTCTTGTGCAAATTTTTTTTTTTTTTTTTTTTTGTGTGTTCATAATGAATGTCTCAAAATTCTTGTTTAACGACAAGACCACATGTGGTAATGAAGGACCATAAATGCGAAGCGAGGACATTTTACTGTTTGTACAAACATTGCGTAATATTCTATTCCGAAATTAAATGAAATACTCCGAAAAAATAAGTCCAGCATTAACGATAATGAAACAGTCTCTGCAAGAAGTTCTAAGTACCGAGATATTAAGATAATTCTTCTTTAATTATAGTTTGTGTAAAGTATATCTTTTTATTAAGCTAATTGTACAACTTTATTCCGAATCCTATAGGAGACAGCAGGCTTCCTGACCAATATTACTACGACAATCCCTTGGAATCGCCAATTTATGACGTAGTATACAACATTCCTAGGCCGGCATCCCGCCAGTTCTGAAGTAAAAGCGATCGCAGTAAGTGAGTTTTCATGTTTTATAGCGTTTCGAAAAATTTTTGATTTATTTTAAAATTTAAAAATACAGCAATATAATATCTAAAAAAAAAAAAAATACGGTGCTGTTCCTTGTATATCTTTCTATCTTGTGAACTCCTCTGACCGTGTCAGTCGGGAGTATAAACAGAAAGTTTAAGTGCATAAGTCTTTCACTTATACACTATCCTATCATTAATATCGGGGCACCCCTTCGTTCAGAATTGGTAATGTCCAATCCAAGCATCATGCGTCAGACAACTACATGCTCATAGGTCTTCGAGTACACAGCAGTACGATTATAAATGCAAGATGCCACTATAGACGGAGTTAACAGACATCCAGCGCAGAATGGTAATAGGATACCGCATAAGGAGTAAGTCTGTACTTAACATTTCCAGCACTAAAGATCCTTAGGTCGACGATTAATTGATAAATGCAAGGTACTGCATATGGGTATCAGGAACTCCACAGTCGGGTACTAACTGTGTGGTACTACATTAAGGATGGTGAAAAATGAAAAGAACGACTTGATGGTAACTGTGCAGTAAGATATGAAATCCTCTGAACAGCGTTGCCAGGATAGCTCAGTGGGGTTTGTCACTGATATACAGGAACTTTGCTGGCAGGGATAAGGTGATTTATCCCTTTTGTACAAGGTCACAGTTAAGTGATTTTGATTGATTTGGTAGTTGTTGGCGCATCGGCTTCTGTGGCCATATTGCACCTCCCAAAGTTTTTGCAGTACTTTGATCCAAGCCCGAGGCGGGAATCGAACCCGCGACCTTTGGGTTGCCGGGCAGGTACTTTACCCACTCGGCTAGCCCGGTCGGCTTTACAGTTAAGTCGCATCTTGGATGCTGTATAAAGGTCTGAAGGCCTCATTTTAGGAGGGATGTAGCGCTGATGGAATGGGTACAGAGAAGGGAACGAAATTGGTGAGGGGAACAAAGGGGTACTCTTACCAAGAAAGGCTTCAGTTCTGCAAGCTGCAGCGTCAGGAGACTAGGCACCTGCGAGGAGGTGATCTGATTGAGGTGTGTAATAAGGCTTTGAATAGACTGAACTAGCTCAATGCTGATGGGATTTTTCCTTTAGCTCAGACTGAAATTTGAGGGGACATATTTCAAATTGAGGAAGGATGGTTGTGCAGAAAGATGTGAAGAAGTTTGTCTTTAGCCAGCGGGTGTTGAACAAACTTTCATCTATTGTTCTAGAAGTGGATAGCTTAAATAAATTCAAGGCACAATAATAGTCAATCTGCTTGCTTTCTTGCATCATTTGCTAATAGTAATACTAAATCCATCATGAAACGACCCGGAAATCCTCCGAAGCTGATGGAACATGCCAGAAGAGCCCTCCAAAGAATTGTCTGCTCAGTGGGCAGACGGCTGCATGATATATGGTCGTCCACCTTCGACATGCGACAAATCATCCAGACTAATACCAGACACCGTCTAGCTTGGTGTAAGGCCTGCTGTTCTTGGACTGTAAAGCAATGTAAAGATGTGCTTTGAAGCGACAAGTTACGGTACATGGTCTACCAGTCAGACAGTTGTGCCTGGGTGTGGCAGAGGTCTGGAGAAAGCTGCTTGCCGGATTCTATTGAATTTACAATTAAGTTTGGCAGCGTGATGGCCTGGGACCATTTATTTTTTTGGACAAAACCATGGATTTGTCCAAAACCATCTACGTTATGTTAAAACAAAGTAACACTATGTTGACATAACAAAGTGCATTTATCTACGTTATGTCAACACGTCGGGGAAGGCCAATACTTGTATCAGCAGGACGACACTGTATGTCATACTGCTAGTATTGTGACGGACTAGTTTAAAGACATCAGCGTCGAAAAATTAGACTGGCCAGCAGTAACCACAATCCTGTAGAGAACCTCTGGGATGGATTGAATCGTGGGTGGGAGTGAGGAAAGGCTGCCCAAAAACAGAGCTGAATTGGCCGCCGCTTTCAGGCCGAATGGGGAAAATATTGGAAGACAAAAAAATCTGAAGTGTGTTCCATGGAGACTAGCAGCTGTCATAAAGGCTAAGGGTTTCAGCACAATTTATTAATTTTCCTATAGATAAAGGTTATTTGTAGATAACCTTTATTTACAGGAAATATAAAGGTTATTTTTAGATATTCAAGTATCCGGATGTTGATGGCGGCGCAGTGCAAATGGAACTGTAAATATGAACATACTAGCGACTGGTATGCAAATATTAGTCACTAATTTCACTTTCTGAACAGAAGGACCGTTAAAATATGTATGCCAACACCCGTATGTAAAGAATTTAGCAACACACGGGCCTATCATTCGAACTCAGGAAAGTAAGATACCATAATTTTCAATTACATAATGTTCGGTATTTTTTAAAAATAAATCTAATACTAATTGAATACACACTTTCTATTGCCTATCAACACTACGAGGCAACTAATGACAAGCAAACGACATGTTATTTGACTGGCAGCTGCTAAGCCAATGCGCAACTAAGCATTATCTGGATTACCTATAATTTCAGTATGCCAAATGCACGAATGTGTATTTATACAAGATAAACTATATGCAGAAATGATTATTAAGCGAATCTGTTGCAAACAGCGTGGCATTGATAAGATGGTAGTTAAAGCTTTATGCACACATGAAGTTCAACCCGTTAGACAACGTTCCTCTCCGAAAAGTAGGAGTCCCTTCATTAAAATTCACATTAACCGTTAATGAAACAAAATAGCCTACACATCCTTCAGGTGCAACAGCATCATGTAAATTATTCGCAAATGTGGGAGTAACTGCACATAGAAACTGCGACATAAAATCAGTATTATATAAAATCACAAATATCGTGATTTTATATACTACTGAGAGCCTGTGTCCGAACGAATTACATTTTATTAATTATAAAAATTAATTAATTATATTATTACTTCAATAACTTGTTATATGTTACATCTAAAATTCTAAAAATCACAAAGTTTGAACTCGTAATGAAAATAATATTGCATCTTTGAATAACGTCAGTGGAAAGTGCAAGATAGATTGTCTGTCCACGTGGAATTCCGTCTTTTTAGCCCACTGGAGCCTGTGCACTCAATCTGCACAACTACGACTGCTTATAGATATGTTTAAAATTATTGCAAACCGGGACCTGTGGACACCTTTATCTTCGACGATATCAAAAAAAAAAAAAAAAAAATGGACAGTCAGGTTAATCACTGATCCCCCTCTGCCAAATTTTCACCACTCTCTATCATACGTTCTGTTTCTGCTGAATGCCTTTTCTATGGATATTTCCGTGGCCACTGTTTTTCTGAACTGGCACATTTGCAATTCCTCTCTGTTCCAAAGCAGTCCAAACACGTGCCTCAACTAGTCAACATCTAATCACCGCCCAATTCTAAACTCGCACAACTAACTTTTCTTCTTTCATTTATCCATTTCATTCTTTGGAACAACATTCCTTCACACGTATTTCCTTGCAAATTACAAGCTGCAGAAATTCAAGTATTTTGATCGCCTTATCAAAGATATTTGATAAGGTGATTTCACAATTTAGAAAAATTAATAAAATTTAGAAAATATCAACATTAACTTGGATTTACAGCGCATATTTATCCATATTTTAATGCAATTTTTATTGATGACCTTTCTGCAAAATGTGTAATTAAAATATTTCGTTTTATTTCCTTAGGGCGATCCTACAAACTCTAATTCGGTGGAGCATCCATGCAGTGCAGTCTGGTGGCAGCGGAGCCTGCAGTTATTCTGAGGTGACGGTTTAGAACACGACACGGTGCAGTATTGACCGGGTATAAGGCGTAGAATGACATTTTCTGTGCTTTGCCTCGTGCACATGGGAAAAGGCGAAGGCCTTGCTACTCACAACAGGAGAGAATTATTAACACAATAGGATGGACGAAGAGGAGCGAGTGAACGTGTGTAGCTCGTAACTCACGGAACTTCTCCGGAAAACAACTACGAACTACAAATTGTGTTCTACAAGTTAGCCATCCAAGACTTCAAGCTAACGATCAATGGAGTTATGCCCTATGAAGTGTAGGCCACCAGACCTAGTTCTTCACCGTGAGACAGCCAGGATTTTAGTAGTTTTTTTTTTTCTTCGAGTGTTTCATTTTTATTCGTTTTATGGTCTTAAAAGTTTACACACGTTCGTTAAAAAGGATTGCTCAAAATCGAATTCCCTTAGCTTTCTACTGCAAGACAATCAGTTTACGGTTTTACATAGGAGGTTTGTCTCTTTCGCGCTGTGTGAAAACAATATTAAATATAAATTCTTATCACTCCTCGCCTATTTGCACCTCAAAGAGATAAAGATAATATTAATTTGTGGCTTTTACACCCCACTCTTTTTATCCCCTTTTCTAAGTGCTGCAGATGCCATCTTGCGTTTTTATTTTTTACTTCTTTCTCTTTGCACAAATGCCATCTGCTCTCCGTTTTCATCCATCAACCTGTCTCCTCCTGTCTCCCACTTTTCTATGCTTTTTCCTGCTGTTTTTTTTTTGGCAGCAGTATTCATCATTTGATATCTCGTCACCCATTGCTACGGAACTTTTTTTTTTTGCCAGTTGTTTGTTTCATCGACGTATGAACTAAAAACCCGCCAAGAGTTTATATCAAAATCTGTTCTTCACAGAGAAATTTTGATAATTGTGCTTTCAAATTAATTTATCGATCCTTCCAAAGTCACTTCCATTATTTATTCAATAATACAACAAAAAGAATGCTGTGTAGTTCAACATTATCTTTTGATACCGTTCATAAACCACTCACTTTGTATTATTTCTTGTGCAATGGATACAACAGAGATTGAACAATTTTATGTCAAATAAACACTTCAGCAGCATCCTTGAAGATTTGTTATTCGTGACTGATGTATTTAAAACAAGCGAATTTTCATTGCCTGAATATTATCAATTCTAGCTTTGACCAGTTTCTTGAGATACGCTGTTTTTTTTTTTTTTTTTTGTTTTTTTTTCTTGTTTTGTGTGCGTGAATAACTGTTGGGACAATGCATTCACATTTTTCACAAGAGAAGAGACAAGCGTCATTTTCTTTGGAGATATTGGACAGTAGAAGAACAGCAAAAGGAAACTGGATCAATAGCCGTTAGCTGTCATCTCAAAATGATGTCCCAATGGTGCACAGTGTTATCCTCCACATGTATATGTTCACGGAGACGATCGGAAATGGTTGATACTATTCTAATTAATATTTCTAGTAATTTCGTTATATGAAACTGTAAAAGCTGCCTTGTGGCATGACTGAATCTTCAAGCAAAAACTGTTCTGGCAAATCAAATTCTCAGAAAATTATTATAACACAATACAAAAAACCGCCAATACTGTCCAAGATCAAGGCTAATTCTCTGTAATTATCTTCATATTATGCACAGCATTCTAGGTTTCTGAACAGTGCTTTACTGAAAGAAGGAAGAAATAAAAAAATACAACCTAATTTGTATCGATCTTGGAAGAATGGGCAAGTATTCAGAAAAAGTTCATCTAACCATAAGCTAAGTTACAAAGTAGCTGAATAATAAGTCCACTTCCACTTAAATAAACCATTTCCGACCCCTTCCATCTACCAACAAATCTTTGGAGAAACCAGGGATTCTCTTTAGGAATTCATTGTCCATTCACGTATAAAATACAATGTGCTTACCAGCGCCGATCTCCCCAGACTGTTGTACTAAAACTGGACACTGTAAAAACTACTTAATATATGAATGGGAATCGGTTATTTGGGGGTTAATAATATAAAAGAAATACTGCGTCGTACAAAGTACTAGACACTTAAGAAAGTGCCACGGTTGTAGAATTTGTTTTCTTCTAGTACTTTGTACCTCGTAGTACACATCCAATTGGTTGTGACCGGGTGGTTTTGTAATTAAGTAGGGTTAACAATAAAAAAAAATATTTATTCTATGTGATTGTGATTATTTTTTCCATTATGTAGATTTTCATTACAAGAAACCATACGATGAAAGGTGCATTATAGCCACAGTTGCTGATGCACCAACAAACTCAACAACACTCGATGAAAGTTCATGTAAATTTAAAACTAAATTCAAAAATTTTATACTTTAAAAACTAATTTACGATTCTGTACAATGCCAATACTTTGAGACACTTTTGGTAGGAAATGAATGATGAAGAGGTAAGGAAAAGGGAATAAAAATGTGCCATTTCCAGCGAGGATTGAAGTATTTCTGTTCGAAAATCAAATAGCCTCTCTCATTTACTGAGATTGTGTAACGGCTCTACAAATGTTGGAGGCTTTCAGCGCGAGATAAAATGACTTTCTATGCTAATCTGACTGACGGTTGGCATGATGAAGTTGCTGCAAGTGGACAATGAAATCTCACATGAGCGTTATCTTAATCGATAACCAATATAGATCACATTTGTGAATAATTTTACTGTTACTCTCATTCTGAACTTATCAGGTTCCGTAGAAAGGCTGGTATCTTTAATAAAATGCCAATCGACGGGAGTAATTCTAGTTAGCGCAGAAAAAAAAATCTCTAAAAGATTAAATGTTTTTAATGGGCAAAAAAAAAAAAAAAAAAAAGCTATTGACAAGGCGTTATCAATTATTTGATAACTGAGGCCTTTGGGTTTTTAACTTACGTGATAACGAAGGACTTTTATTCAATTTCGTAATACTTTGGTATGGGCACTGAAATGGTAACGTGTCCCCCTTTGAGCAGGCGCTTCTGATCAACAAGTGGACTAAAAGAGAAAAATCAACTGATTCGGGCTGCAAATACTGCCTGGTGTTACTGGACTGGTTGATTCCTTCTGGTCGGTGGTTAGCACAGTGGCTATAATTGCCGTCTTCCCTACACCGGATGGAAAAGGCTCGGGTTCGAATCCCATCAATGACGCGAATAACTTTATGGACTTTGTTCACTCGTGGCTGAATTAGTTGGACTCAGGCGAGATAGCAACGTCCCCCTCAGAAGGTGGAGGTTTTCGTCCAGCGAAACAGGCAAACCGACCAGAGAACACAGGTAATTTACAGACATACACACTGGTGATCTTGGGTGGGGGGGACCTAATTTTTTTTTTTTTTTTTGGTTCGGCTGGTTAAAAATTAAGAAAAAAAAAAACTTTTGTTGTAAGAAATAAACCACCATGATATTTAAGCGGTTAGTCAAATAAATTAATGAAAAAAAGCTAAACAAAAGAAAGTAAATAGCCTACCTATATTTACAATGATAGATAAGTCAAAATCGCATTAATGTGGCCTTTTCTTTTTGCACCATTAAATGTCTTCACATGCTACAAAATAAAAGAGATACATGGAAATGTTTCTTTGTATTTGCGCTGTGTTAAAGTGATTGCTTCAGATCCATAGCCCGAGGGACAAAGCGCTCGTAGCTCACTGACGAAAGAAGAGTCGCCATCAATTTGTTCAGAGCCTACATTTCATTTTTTTTTTTTCGTTTTTTTTTTTCGTTTTTTTTTTTTTTTTTTTTTTTTTTTTTTGTGCTTAGCGGGGGCGTCTCTATCTCAGATTGCTTCAGTTTACTTTCAAGACAGAAAACCGAAGTAATTAGTGAAAACTGAGCATGCGCAGTGATTTACACAAACTCAGTGTTCCATTATTGTGTGTACACAAAGCCGTGAGGCGTCGGTATATTCTATCTGAATTTATGTGTATTATTTGGTCTGTTTGCTTATAAAATCTACTTATAACTATGTGGCCGACAGAGCTAGCCGGGTGGGTAAAGTGCCTGCCTAGCAACCCAAAGGTCGCGGGTTCGAATCCCGCCTCGGACTTGGATCAAAGTACTGCAAAAACCTTGGGAGGTGCATTATGGCCACAGAAGCCGATGCGCCAACAACTACCAAAAAAAAAAAAAAAAAAAAAATATATATATATATATATATATAACTATGCGGAACACATCGTGAAAAAAAAGCCGATTCATTTCCTCCTGTAAAAGGGGAAATAAACCAGGCCTTTCCCATAGAAGAAAAAAGGTGATTCTATCCACTATGCTAACCGTGAGGCCAAACTTGATAAGACAGAGCATAGTGTTCTACGGAGTTCGACCAGTAGCTGTAAACTAAATCTGGAGTAGTTATATTATACATGACCAATTTTTCAGGAGCAAGAGGCAGTACTATCAAATTTTGTTTGCGAGATGAAGTATGCGTTAATACTTATTAACCAAAGCAGAGAAATGTTCACAAAGACGAAACGTTTTGAATATAATTTAAAAAACATATCCACACGTCTGTTGTTTGTATTCTTTGATTCCACAAGAGTTGGGGACAATCCCTTTTACTTTCGGTTGATTTGCAGAAAGGTCCCCAGAAAGCCAGACACAGATCAAATTCAGATTTGGAAAGTACTTACGCCCTAAATAAATAAATCCTAGATCTTTATTTTAATTATAATGAAATCACAGATGTCATCCCCGGACAGCATGATTCTAGAGGGACATTACATCGGCAGCAGCTAACAATTATGGGGGATACAATACTATCATCGTAAAAATTACATTCAAAATTATCGATACATGAATGATCAATGTTCAAAAATTAATACAAAGGAAAGTTTGGGAATGAAGTAAAAGTTCTCAGCTCAGTTTTAAAAATATTGAATTAAATAACTTACAATGAACAAGAACCCCTTGGCTATATACATCAAACAGTAGTCTCTGAACAAACTTTGAAGATCAGCAATAGAGAGATGGCAGTGGCCCATGGCACTAATGAAAGACTAGTCGTGAAAGCGTCGTCCCGAAGGCTCCTGGTTGTTAGTGGAGGGTTTTCAGAGCATCGGCTACTTTGGTTATAGCGTGCAAGTTCAAATAGTATTATGCTAGCTCATATGTTAATTTTATATTCTGTCTCTAAAAATGTTTACATGTATTGATTGTCCTGTATGACAGTAGAGTGGTTTAGCCAACTGTCATTCGTTTGAGAAGTCTGGGTTCGAATACTGCCGGATTCGAACTCAGCGGACACTAGAGGAATTTCTGAAAGCCTCTTCAATAAGGACTATGGTTAATAGGTCACAGGCGGATTGAGTTAATACGGGTTTTTATGCCAGCATAACATGAGTCAACTTGCCAACGTGCACGCATACAATTATAACTGTTCCCGAGCGTAACTTATATCCGTTTAGTAAACTTGCTTGTAGAAGTGTGTGTGACCAATCTGAATATTATGCGGGCTGAAAAACCCGAAGTATCTCAATGAAAGCCGTACTCCCGCCTGAAATCAGCTAAGTACAGCCTCAATTGAAGAAGATTTTAGAAATTCCTGGAGGAATTTCTAAAATCCTCCAGTCACCGACGGGAATCGAACCCAGACCTCTCCAAATGGGTGGTAAGTAGTGAAACCTATGCTCTCACGGAATTCTGGGGTCACTTCACCTCCTTCCCATGGGTGGAACCTGGCGATATAGTAGTTTTTCCACGGTTATACAGACATAATATACGACAAAACCTAAGAACTAGAGTACCAATAGAATTATAGCCTCTATTGAAGAGGCTATAATTCTATTGAATTCCTCCGATGCGATTCGAACTCGGACCGTTGAAAACGAGTGAAAAGTGGAGCCCGCTATACTGGCAAGTGGAATTGAAGGCTTGAAACAAAAAAAAATAATAATAATAAAAATCCATCCGGAGAAAGTACAACGATATTATGAATTACTCTGCAGAATCATTTTTATGGCCTTTTATTGGTAAAGTGGAATGGGCTGTTATGGTCGTCCGATGCGATTTGAAAATTCACATGCAGTTATGACTATTGATGTACTCGTATGTGAGTGAATTGTCCTGAAAAATGAACTTCATTTTTCATGATTTACATACATAGAAAAGCCATTCAAAATCAAATCCGAGATTATCAGCCGCTTTAAAGCATTCTGATGGCGACCAATTTTGTATGGATTGTGATGTAACATTATTCTCGACGCTTTTCTTATAATGCTCCGTGGAATAAAAATTTTTTCCAGACGATGTCTGGAATTTGCCGATCAATTGTTGATGTAGTAGCCCAGGGCGCCTATACGTCCGATCACGAAATCATTTTTGGTTGACTGCAAACGAAAAATATTCCTGAGAAATGAATAGTATTCTATACGAATCTTACGGTTTTTTATAACTGTATTATTATTAAACAAAATAAATTTCTGTTAAGACTTTTATTAGTCTTAACAGAAGTCCATTATTAAATTTCAATGCACGCAAACTAGAGTACGATTGCGTACATCCGAGAAATATGTTATACATGTATACTAAAACGCTGAACACCCCTGCTGATCGATGGAGTGGGTTACAGCTTCCATAGTTTCAAAGGGCCGAATTGTGAGACTCGTGGACCACACCCAATCGTAAATGGCAAGACATTTAACTTTTTGTATTCTACATTATCAAAAATTAAATAAAAAATCACGAAACAATATTAAAACGTTCAAAAAGAGATCAAATAAATCTCGTAAGCAATTACTCGTGAATTAGCAGAGCCGAAGACGATTTAGCTCTTGAATCAAATCCGATCAATATGATTCATGCTACATTCGAAACCATGCCAATTAAATAAAAATATTCTTCATTGCAGAGATAATATACAAATATATAACTGGAGGTGTTCTATTACTGGGGAGGGTTCGATTTATTTAGTATTTTTACCCGGGCGCAAAAAAATACTTAGTTACAGCGAATCAGTTATATTAATTTAAGAACAATTTCTCTATTTCTCACCCTCTCTTCCCCCTACATTATAGAATGGTAAACATAAGCATATTCTTATTCCAACCTCAATGTTTGGAAATAGGTGCGTTTCTTTGAGATCAACATTGAATAGTACATTGAAGTCCAATTTACCAACTTGATACAATATATCCCGGATATGCTCTTATTCTTCTTTCAAACAATTTTCATCAACATTTTCACCGAACTCCAAGGAACTTATCCCACTGTTCTTTGACCAGAACTCATTTAAAGTAGCTACTGAAGGTGTTTACTCCGAAAACAGAACACTCATTCCCCGAAAAATCGACATTTCCACTCATTTAGATGCATCAAAGACAGCAAACTTCAAATTCTAGGCCCTCTTATTTCGAACGCCCGCCCCCGTGCTCTTTTAACAACTGTAAAAACCAACTGGCAGGTCACCTCTAACCATTTTCGTATCTCCGCCGTGGCGGACCTGACGGTATAATAGTTTTGCAGCTGATCAATGATCAAAGAGCTTCTTGTTGATTCAAAATATTTTCCATAGGAATCCTTTAATAGTTTCTTTCCAAAAATATATAACTCTTGAAAATATCTTTAGAATTTACTCCAAAAATATCCAGTAACGCACTTTAATAAAATACCTTATTTTTAATAAAGTACGTATATGACACCACCGGTGTGTGATGGACCGGAACAGCGTTCCGGTTCGTCGCATACATCGGTAGTGGAGTTCAGAATGGACCGCAGTATACCAAAACAACGTTCCGGGGTCTGAATGAAGGTTACTGAAGCTCAGTAGGGTCAGCCAACGGTGAGTTCACTTTGTCGTCCGGGCCACACGCACTTGCGTAATAGTTTATCCAATCGTGGTGTAAGAAGGCACTGTTGGACTTTCACTTTTTAGATATTTAGGCCTGACGTAGCCCAGTGGTCAGGAGCGAGAGTGCAAAGCACGCGTTCCTTGAGTGGACCGGGGTTCAAGCCCGTGACTACTAAATACGATAAATATTTGTATTGACGATTTATTGTAAACTCTACTGACTTGGTTGTCGTGCCGGAGTATAAACAGAAAAAAAAATTTATTTATAATCCATCAAGTGGATCGTTGTTGTTGCACTAAATAATGTGCGCGAATAAAGTTTAATGAATATGCACGATCCAGTTTGCTTGCAACGGCTTCAGCTCAATGTAGGAAATGACACGCTGAATGAGCTTTGATTCAGGGTCGACTCCAGGACACGTGAGAGGTGCAGAAGCCTGAAGGATTGGTAATAAATAAGAGAGAGAAAAAAATGGTTCAAGAAAATTACCTGACTCGACAGAATAAAACTGGAAGGGGTCTCCACAAAAGTTGCCAGTATCGTTCCACATTTGATTGCGTAGCGTCACTAACAAATCGGGAACCAACATACTTTAATCGGAGCTTGCATTGCATGAGTCCCTCCCGCTGCAGATTTTTTTTTTTTTTCTATTTATTTAAACAGATAAGCAAACCCGTATCTGTTTATTGAAATAACCGATTTAATTGTAAAATAGTCAGACCTATGAAATCGCGCCAGAGTATAAACTGAAGATTTGTTTAATAGAATAAACTCACACCACCATAGCTTTAGTTGCTTTGTCACAAAACCAAACAACAGATGAAGATGGAAATGGATTTCGACTCTAGCGTTGGATCTAATCTTCTGTAAACCAAAGAACACCAACGTTACAAAAGTACCTCCTGAGTCGTAGCGCATTAGTGACATCAAGAGAAGACTATCAAGAGAAGTTAAAATGTTTGCACTACTTGTCAATAAAATAATTCTGATCCATTTTGAATCTTGTTACGCTGGTCTCAAAGTTTAAGCCAACATTGGGTTAATCGGTAGAGCAGATCTAAGGGACTGGTAATGTAAGCGACTGCCAAGGATGAAAAATTTCATATTTATGGAGATGAGAAATCCATTAAATATCTAAAACAACGACTGACCGAAAGAATAATTTCTCACCGCTAGAGGCATCAAAATAAGTTTGTGGAAACAGAATGGTACCGCTGTTTTTAAATGTTTCTGTCGGTATAAGCTTTGAAAATCACACCACGGGGTTGCATAACTGATATTGTTTGCGCGGAACTTTTCTTTCCAGTAGTTAAACATTCAGGATATGCACTAGGCGCTTCTGATATAAAAAAACACAGTTTAAGTCTCATGCGAACTATTAATATGGAAGTCGAGTGTAAATTTTAAGAAATTGGAGGAGTATATGTAATTCGCTTACAGACAGTTGCATTCATGGATGAATATGACAAAGATTAACTTCATCAAAGAAGTTATGCCACATGAAATATGGTGGAAAGTTAACAAGATTTGAACATTTATAGCGTAATAAGCTCAGGTCTACGAAGTTCCAAAAACAATTTAGATAACTAATTACGTTAATGCAATGTCGTTTCCAAGACATCCATTTCGATGGTTATTATCACTTCACTGGTGGAAAGGCACTATAAATAAATAGCAGTACTCTCAAAGCGTTATTTGAATAGAAAAGGGTAATTGGCAGCAACAACCTTGCAATATAAGAGATTAATAAAGTTGTAAAAGTTTCTCTTTTCAACAACAAAACTCTTTTTCTGTAGCCCAACTTAAAAGCCAATGAATTAACCAGTTGAAATGTAAAAATCTCATTTGGTATTTTGCGCTTTGTCGGGAGAGATTCAAAAATGGAAGTGCTTAAAGATGGAAGTCTATCAAGAGAAGTTAAAATGTTTGCACTACTTGTCAATAAAATAATTCTGATCCATTTTGAACCTTCCTCTCAATTTAAATCTGACCTTAATATATACGCCTCCTTTGTTATAAATTACTTCGATAAATGAAATGGAATGTAAACTGTGCATTAGCGATGTTTATTTTCGATATATATTAAACTAGATCATGGCCATTTTTACAGATAAAATTGGAATGTAAATACGGTGTATTCCGTGATCTTCATCGGCAATCTATGACAGCTGTCACAGTAAAGCTCAACTATTCTGATCTGTTATCTCACTTCTGGTACAGTACAGTACCAGTATAATTCAGAAAGGCCCACGGATCTGTCTATAAAGTAACAGCAATGATGCGTAACAATGATAAAATTTTCTGTCTTCTTTCCTCTGCTGTCTAAGAAATCCTGTCGCCGAGTACGAGTTATAAGCCCATTTCTGAAAACATTTCTGTACAGAATTTGTATATTTCTAGGCAGGCGCCGATGCTAGTGATTTAAAGTAAAATAACGCGAAGCAATTTCCTTTATCTCTTCTTTCATCTGCAGAACTTTAAATCAAGCAGAATGTAAAATTTTGGCAGTAACACGAATAAATCACTGTTGATAAATCAAAGTTTCTTCAAAGAATTGTCTTTCCGGCAAGCCTTTGCCATTATAATATATATTGAAGACCTGTCTGATCAATTTTCCTGTGGAACATACTCGTCTCAATATACTCGTGATTCTTAAGCACAAGATAATATTCCGTATCATATAGTTAAATAAAGATGGATACTCAAAGAGCATTACTGCAAACATAAATGTTTATCACTTAATTATATAAATGCACAAAATCATGTAATCCACAGAAGATACACCGTCAACTCTCTGTGCTTTGAGGCTATTTTATACGAATACCCGGTGTTCAAGTCAGGGTATCATTTCGGTATCATTTTTAAATGATCTTTGAATTCGAATGGAATGGGCGACTTCTGTTTGACTGGTGATACCGGTGTGCTTGCGGGTCGGATGCAGACTAGTTCAATATGTAATGGAACGCAAAATGAAAAAAGTATTTTCATTTTGAAATACTGGGCTTTGGGCTGCAAACATCAGGTTCTCTACTTTACTATATTGCTTCAAATAGCCAGTGGCAAAGGCCACAATTTGAATCCTCAATAAAGCGAGAAAATTTGATGAGCTTTTTCACAAGGTGGCTGAGCCAGTTGGTCTCTGGTGAGGGTCACATGATTTTTTCTCCCGGAAACTCGGGTTTTTCATCCACCAAATAGCAAATGTACCCAAGAAAACATGCAATTATAAACACAGTTGAGACGTTGCCATACTGATACAAGTACATCCCCTGATCAAAGAATTGCCGTATTACAGGTAACGCAGAATTATTCTTAACAAACAAATCTTTATTGTACAAAATGCTAAGTCCTTCACAGCGAGACAGTAGGGGTATCGTTAGAAAGAAATATATACATAACTCTTAAGAAGCTCAAAGGGCAAGAATCGCTACGCTTTATAACGTAATTAGCAATTTTAAAAGATTGCCATGTACCTTCTGTATTCAGCAAAGTAAAGGATGACAAGATAAAATAATAAACGAATTGAATTATCTCGTTACATGGCAAAATAAGGACGCATCGTCTCGGGATGTAAGTTGCAGTTTATTTCTTCATCGATCAGAGGAGTGGATTTTTCAACTTAAAGTTCTTAGAGAAAATTTAGACAATAACAGTACAGCATCTGACAGAATCCAATTGGATGATTACAGCATACGCTTATCCGTGATGAGGGTGTTTCACGACTGATCGATGCTACCTAGAGATGTGATTGGAACTTGAATGAAGATGTAAATGGTTGCTGTCATAGTAGACAATGAACGCCACCTGTGTTCGTAGATGATGGATCTGTTGTATTTGGAGTCATCCGTGGAAGCTCAGTCGGTAAATACGATACATCCATTAATTTGGGTCGGTCTGAGTTCGATTCCCTTCATTGATTGGAGGAATTTCTAAAGTCCTATTTAATCGAGGCTGTAGTTAGCCAGTCTCAGGCGGAGGGTGAAGGGTTTCCACTTGAATTATCAGACTTCTCAGCCCTCACAACATGCAAGTCGGCCACGATCTAACACTTCTAACAGAAAAATACACGCTATAAATTAAAATATTTGGAGCAGTTTGGAAAGAACCTTTGTGGCACTGAGATGCAACTGTTGCTGCTAGCATACAATTTTATTATTATTATAATTTTTTTTTTTTCATTTTTATGGCTTTTTGCTTTGTTAACTGCCCTGGTATTAATTTTTAATACTTTTCTTTGCAAATGTTCCAGTGTGGCGGGGGGGGGGGGTGCTGCTCGGAGCCACCAATACGATTGAAGTATTTTTGAGAAATTCAGGAAAAAGTCTTTCCTCCTTAATGTCATGGCGGATTATATGGGTACGCCAGCAGTTGAAGAAATTTCCTCAGAGGGTTGTTGTAAATTTGTTTGATAATGAGATGAGCACAGGGACAAAAGTGAGTAATAAGTTGGGCTGGAGATATAAAATTCAGAGTCCTAGAATTCAGATGACCCAGGAGTGAAAATTAATGATGGGGAAACTACAACAAGGAGGAGTTTTCCTTGCCTGGAATGATGTTCCCCGTTAGGATTTGGTTCCTTTTCAGTCCGGAGTCCGGGTGCATTGCAGGAACCCCCCCCCCCCCAACTACTCCAAAACAATGATTTTACCACTTGAAAAGTGAGAAATACATTTCCACGAAAATGGTTTTGTTATAATATTATAACTGATAACCTCATGGTGGCAAAACAATAACTTTAGCACAGTGACTTTTTCTCTTCCCCACACTAGATCCATGGGATTTTATGAAAGAGCTGCACCACAAAATGCGAAGCGTCATCATGGCTAGTGAACAACCCATTGTAATTGGTCTTGAAACGCTGAAAAGCCAGTTTATGGAATGACAAATCACGGAACATAACTTTCCGATATGATGGTCGGGTTTTGGGTCTTGTGAACGTTCAGAGAACATTATCACCACAGAGTCGTTCGAATTGTGAACTTTGATGGAGGTGCAGTCACCGTCTGGGGTTGTTTCTCGTGATTCATACTTCGACGACTGGGACAAAACCCATAACAAAGTTAAAAAATCAAGGGATACAGAATCTAAAAATAAATTTGCCACTTGAAGAAAAACATACCTATTAACTCAGTGCCGTAAAAATTTTGCAGCATCCCTTATAGATAGATAGTCTGTCGAAAAATAAAAATCCTCATTACTTCTGAAAACTGTTGAATAATTTCTACACTGCTCGACAAAATTAACAGAACCAAATGTGTTCCATACATATTTTATTGTGAACAGTGTCGCCAAATGTGAATATTTGATACAATAGGCATTCCGGCATGCAAATTCCGAGTATCCAAAAGAAATCGATCTAGCACCTTTCAGAGCCGTACATTATGCAAATTATTCATGCCTATAAAAAGACGGGTTGCGACCACATCATTTCATTCCATTTTTTGGCTTCCTCAGTGGGATAGCCACATCTCCAAAACACAGAATGGAAAAATGATCGTCGTTTAGATGATTTTTTCAGATGGTGGGCCGTTGGACGACTTCAAGCCAACAGTCGGAGATGGAGGTGGCATGTAAGCAGTTTCAGGATCCAGGAAACATTACAAGGAGAGCTGTCCTAGGTCGCCCGAGTTCTGCGTCAACCAGAACAGACCGCTATCTGGCTCTAACAGCAAGTCGGAACCCTAACAATGTCCTATCATCAGCTGTTTCTTGAGGTTGCTGCAGCCACAGGTGAAAACATTTCTAACTAGACTGTGTTAAGAATGCTCAACTCAAATGTACTCTACGCAAGACAGCCAGTGGAAAATGTTATCAGGGTAGCATATGCTGACGACTTGGTGATATTAACTTTTGGAGAGTTACGGCCTCAATTAGAACAACGTGCAAACAATGTTCTACAGGATTTGGACAACTGGTGTGTTGTTCATAAGTTAAAAATTTCAATTGATAAAACAAAGTAGATGCTTCTTAAGGGAAATTTAAATTTAAATAGGCCTCCTACCTTAAAATTGAATAACCAAACCATTAAATTAGTCAGGAATTATAAGTATCTTGGTATTATCATGGACGATCGGTTCAGTTTCATCGCTCATGCCTGGTATTTTGTTCAAAAAATTAAAGTACTGACTGGAAAGATCATGAGAATCTCCAAGAATGTATGCGGTATAAAACCTGTCAATTTAAAGTTGTATTACAAATGTGTCTTCTTACCCATTATTTGTTATGCTGCTGGCGCTTGGGGTTTCCAGATAAATAATAACCCAGTTAGGAAATTTCTTACTCAGGCTCAGCACTTTTTTATTCTAGTCATAAGTAGGAACTGCAGAGGTGTGTCTACGGTAGCTCTATAGATATTGAATGAAAGGCTTCCTATTCAGTGTGAGGTCATTTATTATTATTTACAGTTTTTCGTAGGAAGACTATTCCTGCAAGGTTAGGAGAGTATGCTATAGATTTGAATATGCCTGTCAAGGAAAATAATGAAAGAATTAGGAGAGAACTTATAAATAGTTGGCAGTCTTCATGGACGGTTGCTGATTTAGGTAGAGCTACATTCAATTTTTTCCAAATGTGTCAGAGTTTCCTAAGCAAAAGGTGTCCTGGTTTTGTCCAGGCCTAAATTTATCATTTCTAATTTCAGGGCATGACAATCTGAACTCCAAGCTTTGGCGTTGGCTGCCTCACTACTTTATGTGTGGTGTCCCAGAAAAAATAGAACACTTTGCTTTTAATTGAAACTTGTACGTAGATCTAAAACAAGAATTACAAGTCCTGACTGATGTCTACCTGGAGGGTGACTTACCTCGTTTGGTGGATGACTTACCTCGTTTGGAGGGTGACTTACCTCGTTTGGACAAAGGAAAATTATATGGTCTTCTCTAGTTTTGCAGATAAGGTGTTTAAAAGACGTAAAAGACTTTTGGGTAGAAATAACTAGAGTTTATTAATTTAGTGTGGTTTTGGTTTTCACCTTATTCTGGAATGGGTACGAGTTTTCTTTTTCTAACTGATCTTTTGAAGCTCTGTTCCTTGTTGAACAGGCTGGAATTAGGTTATTTTACTTAGGATTAAAGATAGACATAACAAACTGATAATTTTGTTAAGGGTTTTGATTTGGTTTGAAGACAAAGTATGAGTGAACATATTTGGGTTGCCTTGATATAGGTCAACCAATAGAACTGATTAGTACTGGGAAATATTGAAATGATTGTCTTAATTCCACACATACAATTTGTGGTTACTTGAAGTTCTTGTAAGACTGACTATATAATAACACAGCTGTCGGGTTGTCTATAGGAAGTTACCATGTAAGCGAAGAGGTAATTTTGTATGGTAATTTGCGAAAGAAGTTAGTACAGTTATGATGCTGTTGTGGACTGTGGGTAGGAAGAAGAGGATAGGTAAAGTTCAAATTAAAGAGATCAGGATCGTAACAATGGAGAATCACGGAGTGCCGTCGACAGGGCTGGCCGCAATTTGCAGTTTCATGTCTGGAAGTTTCCGGTGCTGGGTATCAGTTGCTGTCTAGAGGAGGTTATCCAGGAGTAGTGTTCGGGAGTTGCAGGTGATGCCAGCGACGACGAAAGACCTCGTTGGCATAACTGGTCAGTGTACGAAAGGCATCATTAGATTCCAATAACTTGGTTTCTGGCCGAAGTGATGTAGTGTGGAGGTCTAGGAGTAGTTGGATTCTTAGATCTAAGTATACGTTGCATGAGTGCATCACGTGATCCCAGTCTTCAGGTTCTCCGCAGGCCCGGAGGTATATCTTGAAACTAAAGATATTCAACGACTGCCGTGGCCAATACGATCACCAGACTTATCAGATCGAACATGTGTAGGACGCCCTTCGTCATCCCATTTCACGTCGACAGCCAACTCCTTTGCCACTTGATGAGCTAAGGTTTGCTCTGGTGGAAGAATGGGATTTGTTGCCATAGAATCTTATAGACACCCTTATATCGAGCATAGTTCACTGCTCTGTCAGGGGTGTTTAGCCGTTGGAGGGGATCACATGCCGTACTGATGTCATGTGACCATATTTTCGAGAATCTTCTACAGACATTACAGAATGTCTGTAGAAGACACAGCGCCGTGACCGTTATGGTAATTCTTATACAACCCCTATAAATGTCCCTTATACCTGTCCGAAGTTTCTTGGTGTTTCCTCATTTTATCGTTATTCTTTGATATACCACCACCACACCAAATTTTGTCCAGCTTCATCGCAAACTGCACGAGTTAAACCACGTTTTCTACGTGTTCTGTTAATTTTGTCGAACAATGTAGAACCGGTCGCGTAAAACACATACCCCATTTAAGACAGAGGAATCTATAGAGTACACGTTACCAGATATAACTAACATATAAAGTGCCAATGTATCTCCAATACATAAGGCAGTTCTAAGAGTGCAGCTGAAAATTACCGACCGATAAGTCTAACTTGGGTAGTAGGGAAAATCATGGAGGCAATGATCAAGGGTGGAATTTAGAATCATTTAAATAGAAATGAAATTCTGAAGGATACGCAGCATGGTTTTGTAAAGGGAAAATCATGTTTAACAAATCTGGTTAGCCATTTTGACAGGGTCACTCGTGAGCTTGATTTAGGGAATAATTTCACTTGACGTAGCCGAGTGGTCAGGAGCGTGAATGCAGTAGCACGCGCTCTTTGAGTGAACCGGGGTTCAAGCCCCTGACTGCTAAATACAATTAACATTTGAGCCGACTCCGTAGCCGAGTGGTCAGGAGCGTCAGTGCAATAGCTCACTCTCTTTGAGTAGGTAGACCGGGGTTCAAGCCCCTGACTGCTAAATATGGTCAATCTGTCAACCCGAACTATACCAGATGGTAAATTATGGCCCATTTCCCTCAACATGAATCGTTGAGGAGGCTTACATCCTGCAGTGAACTGATAATGCCTCTGCAACAGATGTTCAACGAGTATAGAGTCATGCTTCTTGCAAAGTCTGCATGCAATTCACCAAACTTAGCCAATATAATGGCTGCTCCCAAAAGGGAAAATTCAAGAAACCAAGTCCAACAATTTAAATCCAACCTCTCCAGGCCCAAACAAATGGACAGAATGTTCCCCAATGCATCCCTTCACCTCATAAATCATCACAACATTGATTGCAACAGGTTACTCAACTCTGAAGCCTACAGGAGTCAGATATCCGATAAAATGAAGAGAAATAAAAACAGCAGCCTGCCTCTAACCCAATAACTGCAACCGAAAGCCAAATGTCCTGTTCTGCAAATTCTTTTTTAATTCACAAGTATAATTCCTAGTAATTGTTAATGTTTATAAGAAATCTGCTATGTATTCGATTATTTTATGTTATTTCCTTTGTATTATTATATGCCCCTATTCATGTGCTGTGCAATAAATTAATATTTATTTATTTATTTATAATGGCTGCAGTTTATTTTCGACATTGTTTATTTAGATTTCAGCAAAGCATTTGACTCAGTCCCACATAAGCGGTTGCTTTTGGGGAAAACTCTTAGATGGATAGCAGGAAGGCTTCAGGGCAAGAGGCAGAAGGTTGTGATAAATGGTTATCCCTCGGATTGGGTTGAGGTAAGAAGCAGGGTTCTCCAAGGATCAGTATTAGGACCACTGTTGTTTTTGATTGTCATAAATGACATCGATGAAGGGATAGAGGGCGTGATATCTAAATTTGCAGATAATGTAAAGATTGGTAGAGTAGTTAATTATCACCGCCAAGCAGAGTTTCTTCAGAGTGACCTAGATAGACTTCAGGGATGGTCAGGGATGATATACCCCTAATCTTCTGGAAATGCTATTTAAACATCTGAGAGAACATTTAGAATATATTTAACAAATTACTAAAAGATAGTGAAGAAAATTCAAATTATCTTAAATTAGCTTTTATTTCTCCCATACATAAAAAAAAAGTTCGAAACTATAAGTTATAATTATCGGTCAATCACATTGCTGAACAGTCTAAGACTTTTATATATTATTCATCACAAACCCTCCTCAATATTTTCACCCTATTTTATCGACTGATTTAGATGGATTTCGCCAGGTGGGCCTGTGATCACAAACCTCACCTGCTTCTGACATTTCGTTACTACCGAAATCGACAGGGGAAGATGGATGGATGTTATTTACACCTCCCTATTTAAGGCTTTTGATTGAATAGATCAAACTGAAATGGCAATCCTACGGCGTTACATCCCAGTTCTTCTTTGGATAATTGAATATATCTCCTCTCCTGTAGATTATATCAAATCCTATCAAAGTAACATCTCTAGACAAATTAAATATCATACTGGAGTGCCTCAGGGTTCATCTCTGGAAGTCAATCCAAAGGATTAAAACTAATGTGCAACGTTACAAACAGTATTTGTTTAAATACTACTTATTAGGAGATATAAATCTAAACGCTCCCAAAACACTCATAATCTAAACTCGTTCAGAACTAAGTATGGAAGAAACAGCCCCCCTCCCTCTTAATTCTTTTATTACTGTTACTGGATGAATACCAACTCATCGCACTACATAACCAATGGTTGCTTGATTGTTGTAGTGTTTTAGGCTCATCAGCAACTTAGGCAATATTGCGCCGTGTGTGTGTATATATATATATATATATATATATATATATTATTATTTGTAAATTGCGTGTGTTCTATGGTCGATTTGCTGGGAGAAAAAACGATGCTACCTTTCCTTTTTTGTTTTTCAGTTGACGATTTTTGTGAGCCTTATTTTAATTAATTCAGTGTACATTGATAAAATATGTTAATATTCACATAACGTTTTGCAATTTGTAAACGGGGGATTTCATTCCTGTTAAGCGTATTTTTTAAAATAAATAAATGCACCATGTCACAGATTATAGTCTGTAGTGACTTGGCATAAAGACATGCGAGCCCAAAAACTCCACTGGCCCGCCCACAGCCTTGACCTCAAACTCATTGTAACCTTTTGGGGTGAACTGTAACCGACTATGGGTAGCGCCACCTTAAGAACAATCAATTGAAGGTGGCGCTGCTATGGGCCAGGCCAACATGCCCGCTGTCAGCAGCTGAATTGACTGCTGTATTGAAGGAGGAATGGACCAAAATACGATCCCCCCTACTACTTCAAAAACTGGTTCAGAGGCTGCCGACGAGGATACAAAGTGTAATTAAGGCGAAAGGTGGGCCGACACGTTATTAAATATTGTATCAATTTAAGGTTCTTTGAAACATGCAGGTGTTCGATTACTTTTAACAATATGGTGTATATCAGTATAGCAAAAAAAAAAAAAGACGAAAAAAAAACCTATACCTTACACTGTATTTCGAATAAATAGTTTTTAAATAAAACAATAATCTAGTTAAATTATACGAATAGTGCAACAAGTGGTAACAAAAGTGTGTTGCATTTCTAAGCATGTTTTCGTGCTTGGTGCACAAAAAAAAAAAAAAAAATACAATACGAATCTCTGTATTAAGACAATCACAGACAGATAATGCGTTCGTGACAAAGACAAAATAAATGCACAGAAAACTGTGACGTGGGGGGGTGATGACGTGTTGCCTCGTTGAGTATAAAGATTGTACAGACTTCAATTAAATAACTAAGGATATTTAAATCGGACTGTAAGGAAAAGGAAATACGACGAAATAGGCCTCTGAAAAGTGTCAAATAGGACTGTAAGAAAGCTAAACAGGACGATGACAAAAGTCAAATAGGACTTTTAAAAAAATCAAATACAGCTCTAAAGAAAGGTTAAAGAAGTTAAAAACTAAGGTAAGTTAAGAAAAGTCATATAGGACTGAAACGATCCTTAAAATCGAACAGGATTCTGAAGAAAGGTAAGTATGAATTGCCAAAGTGTGTGTGCATGCGCACACACACTTCAGTATTATTATTATTATTAAAATCAGTTTATTTCCCAAGAAACCTTGGATCACCCCGGGACGACCCTCCATGTTCCAGCACGATAATGCTCCATTACAAACAGAGAAAGTTTAAGAACCTGGTTTAACGGCCTCTTAAAGAAAGTCAAAATAGGATTATATGAAACGTTTAAATAGGACCAAGAAAGTCAAATATAAATTTGAAGGCAGATAAATCGGATTCTAAATAACGTCATAATAAATAGGTCCCTAAGTAAAGTAAAACACGACTTAAAGAAAAGTTAAAGGAAATTTGGAAGTGGGTCTGGAGTCCTGTTTCCTAAATAGGATGGCAAATAGCACTCTGAAGTCAGCTAAACTAGGAACTCAAACCATCTCTAAAGAATATCAAGGCTCTAAGAAAGTTAAATGAGACTCTGATAAAAGTCAAATCTGGATCTAAGGAAAGTCAAAAGACTCTTAAACAGAGCCTTAAAGAACATTAACCAAATTTCTGAACAAAGTAAAAGAAGGCACTAAAGGAAGTTAAATAAAGCTACAAAAAGTTAAGGAGAGATAATAACAAATTTCTTATTGAAATGGGTTGTGTCGAGGTATGTTTGTGTGTTAATCACCAAAACAAATAAGTCTACGAGGGGTCAGTATATTGTGTCTCTAAATTGCTGTGTTCTGTGGTTGATTTACCTGTCTCTTTTAAGAGATAAAACCATTAAACTTTCGTCCTGAGACAGACTTACTAACTCAGCCACGATGTGAGAAAAGTCCATAAAAATTCCTCGCTTCACTGAACCGAGGGATTCGAACGGGGCCTTTGCTATCCCGTGTGGGAAGGACGGTATTTGCTTGTTGTGGGGTTTTACGCGCGACTTAGGCGATATTGCATCGTGTATATTATGTCTGTAAACCGTGTGTTCTGTGATAGCCCAGAACAAGGAGCACTTCATCACATACGCCGATGATATAAAATTTTTTATTGCCTCAGAAGATCAGAAATCAGCTGACTACCACAACCAAGTGGCTAATACTAAAATAAATGAACTTAAAGAGTATCTAGATTGTATCGGGCTGCAGTTGAATGAAAAAAATACGGCACAAATGACTTTCATAAATAAAATAAAGCCAAACAAAATGGAAATATTTGTGAACGGCATCCTCGTCCAAAAGGCGCAGTCACACGTTGATCTCGGACTCAAGTGGGCAGAAGGCCTGACCTTCCGCCTGCACTTCGCATACATCCGTAACAAAACATACGCGGCGCTTTGGGCAACCAGGCAGGAACTCACCGGTATTAGAGACCCCGGTCTGATGAAGCAATACATCAACAGATGTGTTACTCCTATTCCCCTATACGCGGCACAAATTTGGTCTTCAGCTCCCGAAAGCAGTATCAAAGCCTTTCTAGGACTCGAATACTGGCTCTTGAGATGGCTGAACAGAATTTCAGCTAAGCCTTTTACCATCTCAAGAGCTATACTATACTCCAATTTAGAGGTCACACCCTGGAGACAAATAATCACGTCAAGAAATATAATGATGCTTGCTCAGCCCGAGAGTAGATAATAATACCCAGCGAAAAACCAAGACGAGTTGCAGAGAAGGAAGCGCAATTCAAAGCGGAATTTACGCAGTTGGATAGCCTCGGAAGATTCTTTCCAACAAACACCATCCAGCTATTCAACAACCTCAATATCAATCCTGAAAAGCTCTGCAATTGGAAATCCTACAGAAAGGAAGTTCTCAGAAACTCTTACTTGCAAATACAGATGTAAGGATACAGTTTCAGCACCTTGTTCGGCCTGGCACGAGCCACTGGGCTTTAGGAAATCCGACCGCATCAAGAAATAGGTGTCAGGATTGTCCTACCTACCCCACTCTAATCCCCACAGAAGAAGATGACTGCTGGAAAATTGAACTTTCAAATTTTTATTTTACTGTATCGCGGCCATTCCTGTTGTCACGTTGTTTCATATACTGTACGTTGTTTGGCTGTAAATATTTGTGTTTATGTAAATATGGTGAAACTCCCATTTGTGTGTGTGTTTAAGCAGAAGGTATGCTTCAATTGTCACGGTATCATGTTCTTACCAGTTTACAGTAGTTAAGTAGTAAAAGCCTTTGCGAGTAATTAATAACTCAAATATTTTATATTCCAGATAAAATGTACTTATAAATCAGATATTATGTATTTCATGTATTTTATAATTGTATTACATTTTGTAACATAGTTGTATATGTATGATCACCCCCTAGCTAGTGTCTGTAACCGTGTGTTCTCCTAAGAGAAATAAACTGATAATAATAATAATAATAATTTGCTGTTTTCTGGACGATAAACACAAATTTCCGGGAGGAAACACCATGCCCTCGCCTGATACCAACTAACTCGGCTACGTTGTGAAAGGCCAGCAGAAATTCCTCGCGTCTTTGAGGAGATTCGAACTCAGGTCTCTACCACCCAGTTGGGAAGTAGAACGACGATTCTACCAACTTCCGAAAGGGCGGAGGATGGTGATTGCATTCGCTGTGCTACTCGCGAGGGTGAGTGTGTCGAGTTTTTTTACTTACTTGTGTATTCCTCTCTTCGTTGGACTTGTCGCATTATGATTTATATTCACCACAAAAAATGAAAACAAACAAATCTCTAGTCCAATTGTAAAACCGAATTCATGAAAACCCAGGAGTAGGTTTACTGTGCCAATATTATCCCATTTATTACTATTATTTCATTGTCGGTCTCTCCGGATAGCAATCCATATTCAAATAGAAACATTCCTGTTCCCACAACCGGCAGAGATTACTTTGACTTATTTACCTTCATAGTTTTCCCCGATTCTTAATTTATTAATACTTAAATTACTTACTGTTACCAGTTCTGAATTCCATCTTCGTTAACTCTTACGTTATTGTCCAAAGTAGTGCTATGCATATTTGTGTTAATGAAATCAAAATTAAGTACAGTAAATTACTTCACTTAACAAAATCAATATTTATCTTCCACAGAGACGCGAAAATTAGCTACCATACAATTATTAATATTTAAAATATGAATAATTATTTCTACGAAAAATAACAAGTACATAATATTCTGCATTTTTAATGCTTCTGTCTCTTTCTTTCACTTATTTAATTTTCATTTTCAGTCTTCCTTCGTGGAAGATTTTTGTTCTGCATCGACAACACCAACTCCTGGAAACAGCTGGTCTTTGGGGTGAGGCGAATGTAGCTGTCCCAGTAAACCTAGCACTGGCAAGTAGGTTATAGTGGTTCCAGGTTATAAAAATGTTTATAGTTTCGAAGTTATTGCACCTTGTGTCTATCGAAGCCGTCACATTTCTTACAAGTTCTCTCGGTCAGGAGGGACTCAACAAAAAATAACAATAATAAATCTCGCTTTATCCTCCATTGGGTTACGATCTGATTCGCAAACAACCGCTAATGGGAACACCTACAGGTCGCTCGACGAAAATAATTGACGCTTTCTTTGAGAAAAGGATGAATAGTCTGGTGAGTTAATTACGGAGGGAGTTCAAAATTGGCCGCTTTACACAGACGTTGAATACAAGTGACAGCCGGTGCCAATCTTCATCCGAATTCTTGAGAGACGTTTCGGGAAAAATCTCTAACGTCTGCAGACTGAACTGAAGAAGGCGGGTTCGACTATTTTGACGCACGTCACTTCTCTATGGGGTGGTGCCGAGGGGAGGCCGCGGACACGTAATAAACTACTGGATGAGTTTGCCCGGCGGATGCGACTTCTTTTTCTTCTCGTTTTATATCGTTTTAAAACTCTGCCGTAAAGTACACGGTGTCAAGAGCCAAATATAGGCGTCGGCAATCAGCGGAATAAGGAACCAGAACTCAAGGAGTCGGAAACTCTAACCTTGACACCGTAGCGACACTAACGTTAGACATTACTCGATTCAGAGGTTGTAATTTATCATTCATGAATAGCCGAGTGCGAGAGGTATCAACGGCCACGAACTGTCTGTACTTTAATTGTATCACTGTCATCCTTTCGTTCTTTACTTATCTGTCTTTCATGCGCTTTCTCCCCTCATTCCCTTCCCAATCGTAAAATCGCAGTAATAAATAAATCTTCAGTAGACAATAGTGTGGCATTACCCTTTAATCAAGGGTAAGTGGAAGGTTATGATTCTGCTTGATAGATGTCGTTTTGATCGCTTTAACTAGACGCATAATGCTAGTGTTGACTTTCTACGGTACACTGGATACGACGGTCAAGAAAAATGCGTCTGGGTGTAGATATGGTCTAGTTAATAATGATAAGATTGTTTAAGTTGTTGGTAAAGACATTCATTTCAATTGCGTTCTTTTCTCGGCGTTTTTATGGTTATTTCAAGAGCGAAAATAATGTGAAGTTTCAGTTTCCGCTAGATGGCACTAACGTACTGCCACTAACGATCTTGACAAGCAGTATCCCCTCTTTCAATAACGGTCGCAGGAAAAATGAGACTTTTATTGATCAGTATCCGTTTCTTATCAGGCCTGTATCAGTATTCAGAAGGTAAAATGCGTTATTGATCTGCGGACCAAGAACTCCAGTAGTTGCGATGAATTATTTACACTGTCCCGCTATCTGAATACACTTCTTTTGTCTAATGGGAAACGTCTACTAATGTGTACTAATAACCGCATCCAATACTAGTTTTCAAAGAAACTGTTTGGTCGTAGCCTATCATCGCGAACCGCTGCAACGTACACCTTGAATGTCTTGTGCACAATCAATAATCAAGGTCGAAGACTGAGCAGCAAACGAGCCCTAAATAGATAAATCCCTGATTAAAATGATCGAGTTTTTTTTTTTTTTTTTTTTTTATCTGTTAATCCCCCCCCCCCCCGTTACGTTCATCAACGATAGCCATGTTAACAAGAACTGAGGTGCATGTTGCTAAGAGATACCGAAGATCAATAGGTAGAAAAAAAATTTTTTTTTTTTCTTTCTCTCTTTCTTCACTTCACTCCTTAAGGACTACTTTTGTTATTACGATAATGTTTTATGGAAGGTTCTAAGGATTGTTTATCTTCAAATAGTGATAAAGTTAGAATATCTGCTCATAGTTATTTAATAAGCGGATTTGTTGCACAAATCTCACACTGAGCTTAAAAATAAAATAGCATTTAAATTTTACGTTTTTTCTCAACTTATCCAAAAAAAGACAGCTCTCTCTCTCTCTAAAAGAACGAAATGGGCATAAAAATCGTTCTAACTATGAAGTGTAGCAGACGTACTTTACGAATTATATTGTCCTACCAAAATATTAGGAAAACCGCATATCACCTTTAGCAACAATGGCAGCAAATATTCGTTCGTTACTGGAGGTTACCTCCAATGCATCTTCCTGATGATCCACAGACTCTCGTCAGAATGTTTAACAATTGGGAGAGCTATGACAGATACCGCAAATCGCTGGAGTGCTCTCTGCATACCATATCTGACAATTCGTTTTTCCCTGTGGCGTTGTTGCCTTAGAACGATCGTCCCTGTCCGGGTAAAATATCATTATATGACGAACCTGGTTCACAAGAATATTCAGAAATACCTTTCTGGTGACACGAAACTCCCAAATAACGAGAGGACTCGTCCTGTATCGTCAAGGCATCCCCAAATAAGAAGACCAACAACGAACTCAAAAGAAGCCAGGATTCATTAGCGATCCAATACTTCATGTGCTACTTCCTTCACATTCTCATGTGCCCGCAATGTTAAGTACATGTAATGTGAACCGTAATTCGTCTGACACATCACAGGTTGACAGTATTCACCAATGGAGTCGGTTCAGGTACTACTCAAAACGGATCCGTCTTTTAAACCCACAGATTGCCGTGCAGCTGCGTAGACCAGTTGTCCTGAGCTCTTGTATGCTTTGCTGGTGGAAATTGATCTCTGCCAACCGGCACTGGAGGATTTGATAATTGTCTGCATTATTCCTTCCGATTCTTGCGTGCACAGCAGTCGACATATCTGTTGGATCGTAATAAGGGCCGCCGTAGCCTAGTGGTCAGGCGGGCGGGTGCATAAGTACACGTGCCTTGAGTGACCGGGGTTAAAGCCCGTGACTGCTGAATACGGTGCTGTTTCTTGTATTCTGTCTATCTTGTTAACTCCTCTGACTGTTTGGCCGTCCCGGAGTATAAACAGAATATATATATATGTATATACATATATATTTCTTCCGGTTGGACGTGTTCTTCTCCTTGCTGGATTCGTTCCATTACAGTGACTGACTAAATACCCTACACGTTGTTTAGGTGGATACATGGGTCAACTCCACTGCTATTAACGATGTTCCAGCTGCAAGGGTATCTATAAATCATGCTTCTCGTGAGGTTTACTAACTTTCCCATGGTACATCTTTAATGAACCCCTCCGAGGCACTGCAGTTCTTATAAATCTGTCTTACCGCTTGACATTGACATTGACAAAGCAAATGAAATAGACAGTTTCACGATTTGTTTCATCTGCTTATGACGGAAGGCACGAAGATATGGAAAACTAGATATTTTTTTATTTAAATAAAGTAAAGAATAGTCTGTTTTGTAACTATATTTGCAAAACAAGAAACGGGATCCCATTCAGGTTAGACTTTAAAAGAAAGTCAAATTACTCAAAATTTTCATCACCATACTTCGTAATTCTCTTATTCTAAACTGAAAACCAGTAAAAAGATTTATATTCGCTTCTTTCCCCCAACTCCCCATTCTAAGACCGTTTCATTTTGAGTAGAATCTGGTAAAGTAGTTCCAATCTGAGAGTTTTATATGCACTAAGGCAACCCTGTGGTTTGATTCTAAAAAAATTCTGATTCTAATTTTAAACATGAATTTAAAAAAATTGGATCATATAAACACTATATAACGCATTAATATGTTAACAAAAATAGATGAACAATATAACACTATATGAATTAAAAAAAAAAAAAAAAATATATATATATATATATATATATATATATATTTATTTATTTTAATTGTTTTTCTACTCAAGTTTAAAACAGGGGGTTCATATCACGTAGTAAAGCCATATATATATATATATATATATATAGATTTTTTTTAACATAAATGTTAAAAAGGATTTTTTATACATGGTCAATGATTTAATATTAAGTTTATACATTTAAAGGTGCTGCTGAACGATTTTCATTCTCACATAAATGAAGAACCAACAGGTAACGGAAATAAATTTATTCAAATTCAAGCCCATGCTTAATTTTTTTTTTTTTTTTACAGCCATACGTAGATTTTACTTAACACAATATAATTCAGAACTTAATAAGTTTTGAATTGCAGTCTATATTATGTTCACCTTTAATTTTCAAGAAAATTGTGCCCTCGTAATAGTGCATTTTTATGCACTATTATTATCATTATTGTAGCGCAACATAACCTAAAATAAATAAATAAATACTTGCAGTTCACTTGCCTGTTACAAGTCGAACGATGATACAGCAAACATGGATCCTAATCAATGAAACAATAACTTACTAAATCACCATATCAATTATTAAAAAAAATAAATAAAAGAGAAAAAAGATATGAATAGATAAACGTACTTCGAATGAGAAAAAAACAGTAATAATAAATAGAACGTAATAATAAATAAACAATAATAAAAATAAATAAACTTAAAACCACTATAAGCGATATATGAATACAGAAAACACCTTATTGCTTATTCTCACGTAATAAATTAACTGATTAATACTGTATAAGCATATTTTTTTTCAGTGTTTTTTTTTTTTTTTTTAGAGGATTTTAGTTGATAGAAAAATATGGTCTCTGAATAGTGGAGCAAGACAGTACTTTGCAAAAGAAATCACAAATCACAGTATGAAAGTGAAATTAAAACAAGTTAGTTAATGTACGCAGTGAGGTTCATTTCGGGCACGTTCTATTTTTTTAAATTAAAGGATTTTTTTTTTTTTTTTTTCATTTTCTGCACTTAATAGAAATGAAAAGTAAATATCTCCTTATCAATTAATTACAGTACTAAGATTTTAACTTTATTGAACACTTAAAAGTCATCTCTTCACAAGCGACATCACGTGCACGAGTCTTACATAACAATCCACGCGAACGTGCACGGACTGCCTAAAGCTAACAACACTGCATCAAAACTACATTCATCTATGAATTTCCTTTTTTACATACAAAGTGCATGGAAAAAGGAAACAATAATTGCCGGATTTCTATTGGTCCGATTTTAATTTGAATAAAATTGGGTTTATAACAAGCCCAAATATAAAATTTCATGTCCATACGTCCACTGGGAGTCTCTCTGATACATGCTGAAGGACTGACATGGTAAAGACAATAGGCGTTTAGCATATATATATACAGTATATATATATATATATATATATATATATATATGCCAACGCATCTAAAAAGAAAAAAAATAGGTAATTCCATTTCTGCGCTTATATAAAATAAAGCTAAATAACTAACTTTTTTTTAATGAATTAACTAATAATGTATAAAAGTAATTCCTTTCACTTCACCGCACAGACTTATAATATTCACTCAATTTTTCTCTCCTGGATTTTAATAAAAATTAAAATGCCACACGTATTTCGCAGATATTCTGTAAAGGAATAAAAAGAGTGATAATTCATTAATTATGTCTTTAAAAAAAACAGCTGTTCAACGGCTTGCACATGTGCAATGCAGCGCAACCAAGAATATTATTATTTTCTGCGCATGCAGAAACTAAAAATTCTTACTTTATTTGGGGCTTAACGCACAACTAACACAACATCAAGTGGACTGAAGTTGGATCTGTGCTAGCCATGCAGTTTTTCGATATTCTCTTCAAACCACGCATTCGTTATCTATCTTTTGTAATCTGGTGCATTGTGTTGGAAGGGGGGGGGTCGTTTCCCTACATACGTACTGCAACCGGAGGACTCTTGTTTCTCCAGCAAAACCTAAATAAAACTAAACCTTCAGACTGATGTCTGAAGATATCAACCCCCTCTTTCACAGTTGGAAACGTGCTCAGTTAGTAAGGGCTTTTCAGCAAATTCTGGATACATAAATGTCCCTTATTTTCTAATCGGGTAAGTTTTATTATCATTTTATACGTTTAAATTATAGTATAATTTATTTTTAATACTGTAAATGCATCAAATAATTTATAAAAAGTTGTTGGTATTCTTGCATGAATTACATGAACTGTTGTATTCTGACGAAATCTTTTGCGAAATTCTGACTCAATTCCACTGTTTTGTTTTTCTATTTTAATAATAATAAATTCTTTTTAGACCTCAGTAACGCTTCCCACCTCTCAAAGCGGCTAGGTGACAATTCGTTCCAAATGTTTCTTGGCAGTGGGTGACCCCATAATTAATAACGGGCTGCACATATTTTCGTTGCAGCGTGCGGGTTTAATTTCACAATACAGTATGCGTATTAATGTCCATATGGTTCACCTCTAGACCACAAATGCAATTAGTACTATAACTTTCGTTTTGAAAGTACAGTACTTTAAATCCATTAGTAGCTTTGTGCCTTAACAGCCTTAGAACCTGTACAAAAAAGTCGTATACTTTTTATCAATCTGTTCGTGATATTTATTAGGATTAATATTTCTGTTTATCACACTGAAGTGTGATAAACAGAAATACAATACAATAAATTACTTCAATTTATATCTAAAAGAGAACGAGAATGGAGACATGGATAGAAATGCAATATAAATAAAAAAATTGAATAAAAAATGACTTACGTTATAATGAGCTAGTTCATCAAAATGGAGCTTGTACTGTAACTATGAACCGAAATGCAAATAAGCAGACGAACTGAATAGCCTGCCCTCTACCGTTATAAAATAAGAATATATAATTATTTAATTAATACGGATGTATAAAATAATAACGTATTGAAAAAAAAGATAAATAAAAGGTGGAGATATATCTAATATTTTACTTTAATGTAGAAGTGTTTATTATATATACATTATATATATTGCACACGTAATTTTTCCATTCGTATCGTTTTATTTGTCGTTATTAATTTCTTAATAACAACAGTGGTAGTCACTACAAAGTATTGCGAACTCTTGCACTATTGAGAAATATATAGCTTAAGAAATAAATAAAGGCAAATATAATATCATTTTCACTTGGGGAAAAATGAAAGAGAGAAAAATGCAGTTAAATTTCATTAGGTACATTTCATTTCATGGTATTGCTTTTTTACGTAGTTACTCAAAAAAACTGTAATTTTCATAATATTAACTGCGTTTCTCTCTTTTCATTTGTCTCAAAGAAAAAAAAATAATAATTATTATTATTTTCACGCTTGTTATGCACTAATTTAAAAATTATTAAATAAAAATTTAAATATAGATAGTTTTTAACATATTTCAATAAGCTTATTTCGTGTTTTTTTATTTTTTTTTCAAATGAAATTAGCGGAAAAAATCGAATCTCCGTGTGCATATACTCTGGCGTGAAGTAACTCAACTAAACCTGAACTTCGGCAGATTGCAGACTTAATCAGGCAGTGTTATGAGGTTAAAATGCTCCATGAGGTTAACCTTTACCTCATGGAGCATTTTGCAATGTGTTGAAATACCAGATCAGAGAACAACCAACATGGTCCTCTCCTCTTTGAGTAAGCAGCTGGAAGCTACATCCAGTATCATTAAAGCCAAATGTTAACCCACATTTATTAATTTCCTGAATGAATAATTTTTTTTAAAAAAAGAACTGAAAGTATGGCATATACTATATAATAATATATAGTATATCGCATACTTTCAAAAGATTTTGTGTGTATATTATGCATTTTGGGCTCACTGTCCATCTTTTGTTATTCGGCAACCTTGAATTTGTATGATCTAGGTGCACTAGCGACTTCGGCCATATTATGCCATTGTGTATTATGTCTGTACAAGCGTGTACGTGTGTTCCGGTGCTGATGTGAATGTTGTGTTGGCTGAAAGACCTAGAATAACTCCTGCGAAAACTCTACCCGATTAACTACAGCATAACTAAAGAATGGAGGTCATTAGAAATTCCTCCATTCTGCGCCGGACCTGACTCTACCTTTCCAACTGAGTGACAAGTGCCGAAACCACTATATTGTCAGAGGGGGACCACTATCCATAGGCAAACTGTGGCAATAGCTTAGCAATATCCAATAAGGTGTAAAAACTAGCTTTTTTATTGAATATGGGTACGGAGCTCTTCTTGCGCATTGTCATAACAGTCATAACAATGGGTCAGGTTCGAACAAGTAAGTTTTATGGCCCATTATACTTTATCTAGCTTCCTAAAAATCAGTGCCAAATTGTGTTATATCTCACCGAAATTAGACAGTTTCACGAGGAACACTGAAGGCACCTATATAAAACAGAGAAATTAGATACGTCACAGTTATCTTATTAAATAATATCACTTAAAGCGATTCGTTTTAACCCTTCATCTCCGTTGGTGGAGTGAGGCACTGAGTGAAACTGCTAATAAATTCAACACGCAGATTCCAATGACCAGTTACTCCTGCCAAAATCCCGCTGGAGTTTTCCTTGAAAGTCATACTATTTAATCCGTAAGTTCGTACACAATCGCAAAGCAAACTTAAAAGACATAAGCAACACTGTAGGACTGAGAGGGGGGGATTACATTAAAATTCCCCGAATTAGGTGAAGCGATGCCAATTCAGTTAGGACTGCAGTCCCAAGTGGAGCAGGAGGAGGAAGATTTCTCAAGCGATTGTCTCCGAGGTTTTTGATATCGCAGCCAGACAAGCTAATCTTAAAAGAAATTTACAAACAGGAGCATTGGTGCCGCATAGTCTGCACTTCACTGTAACTAATCTAAACAACTCAAATTAGCTCTCTCCTGTTTGTTTAGTGGGCAAGAATGAAACGCAAAGCCCTCTCCAATCGACGTTCCTTCTGATTGTTATCATGTCAGAAGCAAATAAGACTAGAGAATTTGATGAAACTCCATGTCAGGCTCTGTACTGGGCACGTTAACATATAGGAGAACCCACTGGGGAAACAAGAGGGATAAAAACCAAACAACATTTTGTTTATATTATATGATTGTATTGTTACGTGTTGACTTGCAAAAGCCACCAATGCGGAACGTACGAGGCCCGACCACCCACTGTGTTAACACACTCAAGCAATTTACATTTGAAGCACACCATCTACAGGACACCTGTTATAAATGAATCACATGGAGACCCCTCATTGCAAACACAAATGCAATGTAATTATCAAACTTACTGCTTCGAATAGACTTGTGAAAACTTATGGGAAACAAAACAGTTGGGATTCAGAGGAGCAAATAACCAAGGAATTTTCAAATTTCCCAATATCCTGGAATAATTCAAGAAGTGTTGGTTATAATCTATTAATTTTTACTTATATATCATCTTTCGTTGGATTTAAGAGAAATTGGAACGATTTTTCTTAAATTGGTTAGTTGAATCCAATCATTATTTGCGCTTAGTTCGTGAGTAGTGTATTAATCCGCGAATTGCTAAATGAGAAGTTATTATTCGCTCTTTGCTGCTATCGTTTCCATTACCAATGCAATTCTTTCTTGCGGAAGAAAATCAGAATTTTTGTCGTTACCAGAGGCACCGATAGCTGTTGCTAATTGCGTGCCCGAAGGCTTTTCATGTGTGCCAAAATTGCCCGATCCCACAGATTTAATTAAACACAGGGGAGCTGTTTGAATAATTGGTTCGCATGCCTTGAGGAAATTCCAATAACCTTCTATCTGCTTTTAATCACATTTTCTGAACCCATGAAATAAAAAAACAGAAAAAGAAACTAATTACTTTAACTGTATTAAAAAAAAAAAAAAATCTTTCCGACCACTTTCTTCTGATCAGATGAAATAACTGAAATAGAGTAACTATAGCAACGATGTGACCACAGCCATGTTTTAGAGAGAAAACTCATCTTTGAAAAAAAAGGTTTTTAGGCAACTGGATGTAGAATAAAAACTGATTACTGTATAATCATTATTTTAAATCGACGACTGAGATTATTAAACTTAAAAGGAACTTATAAGAGATTATCAAAAGTCCCATTAAGGTGTTGCTGCGATATTTTTCGCCTTACTTACTTAAGCGATCTGTGCGAAAAGTTTTTTGCTTTGTAAAAAAATTTACTGATGTCCCAGAAATAATTCAGACACATTTCTGTTACGGAATGGACCTGGAATGATATTAATACCATCATTCGCCCATTCGCAGCTTAAAAATGTCTTATCAAAAGAGAGAGTTGTGCTCCACTAGAAATTCATTCTTTTCCCGACATCAAAATAAGTCAAAACATAGTAAGTAATCAATTTTGTGTTTTTTTGGTTTTTAGCAGCATTAGCAACTAAGGCCATATTGCTCCGGGATATGCGGTGGTCATTCCCTGACCTTTCTGCATCCTTATTTGGTGGTCACGGGCTCGAACCCCGGTCTAATTAAGAAGCGTATGCTACGCACTGCTGTTCCTTCCCACCTGGCTACGGAGGCGCCCTTATATAAGCAATCAATAACGGCACACACACAAATTGCACAATTGAGATATGGAGTAACAAGTTTACGAAGCTTAAAAAATACAGGAATGAAGAGAGGATTCTGAAAATTTATTTATGTTTTTTATGATTGAAGATTTCATGGAAGGGGAAACATTTCACCATAATAACGTAAAAACCTACACAATTCCAGCTAACGGTATTATCGCAAATACAGTAAGATCGAGTTACTGCCCGTTCATAATTAGATTGCACTGACTGAAAAGCCCAATTAACCGGGAACTTCAATTTTTTTTTTTTTTATTATTTTATGGTAGTGACCTCCAGAATTGTGCTCCTCCGCTCACACTCTGACGCCTCACGAAATTTCTGTTCGAACAGAAAAATGTGAGCTCCCGAAAACATGAGTCAGCCTACAATATCACGTGTTATCTTGTGATACAGCGAATGATAACAGTGTGTCTCCAACCAATACAACTACGGTAAATGGGAAATATAGCTCTCACACATTCGACGTTTGACATTTTTTAAGTTTCGTAAATTTGTATGTATTGTATTGCTGCACAGGTAGCTACATTCAGCTTGGTGCTGGGTTTTGCGCTCACCTAGTGTTACTCGCAGACAAAATCGCGCATGAGCCAATGCGAATATTGCGTTATATTCACCTGATACATCAGTCGCATTAGAGCAAATTCGCGTTGCGAAAATGCGCGTTATAGCAGAACTGATGTATCTTAAACTTGATAGCGCATGATATAACGTAAAACTAGATGACGTAATACATATTATTGCATTTAGGAATCTATTAGCATTGAGTAGTACTGTCCATTAAATAATTAAATTTATAAATCTTATTAATTTTCATTGTTAATCAACTAAATTTTATTTAAACGGAAATCGTGCTTCAGACTAGAGCAGCAAAGCAAGGGGCGCAGAGTAGCGGGAGTGCTGTGATTCGGGGAGAACCGAAGGGGGCAATTCTCCAACGCATCACAGCCTAAAAAAAAAATGTGTCAGTGAAACGGGAAATATGTTATTCAAGGATAGGTGGAATAGAACCGGGATATCTCTGCCAGGGGAAAAACTAGATCACGTTGTAGAGCATATATCATCTTTTAAGGGCACAAAAAGGTGATGTTGTTGTACACGTTGGCACTAATGATATTAAGTACAGGACAATATTGGAAAAAAGTTGCGATGATAGGAGGGAGTATATGTTGAGAGTCTTGTCAATCAGTTCGGGCCTGGAGAGATTGTATAACGCTCATGGGGTAGAATTTTTCGCAGAGTGATCTGTCCTTGTTAATAGGAGAGACTGTTTTTACAGGGATGGGATACACTTGAATAGAAGGGTGCAAGAATATTTGATGATGCTATCGAGGCAGTGATAAGTGGGTCGAAAAACTGCTAGCTTGGGGGCTACACAGACTAACAGTGTAACTGGAGCACAAGCAGAATTCAAAGTGATTCTTGCATTGCTACTATTGGTACATGCAGCAGACTGGAAAGCAAGATGTCAGGGATTTGAGGCCCTGTTGTAGGTCATCATGGAACAAATGAATACATGGGCTGTGTTTAGGTAAGTAAAAGTAAGAACCCGTGCATGTACACTAATTGCTAGGAGCATTTTAAATAAATTTGATGAATTTGAGGTATTGTAGTGATTTAGTCGTCAAATGCAGACATTGCAGGGATAGCAGAAACATGGTGTCACTTAGACATAAATGATGCTGAATTTGAATATGGGGAGTACAAAGTAGACAGGAAGGAGAAACAGGACAGGACAGGAGAGGTGGATTGATTATGCTCTTAGTTAAGAAGAATATTAAATCTAAGGCAGTGCATCAAGTTGACATGAGTGACCAGTGCAATGTTGAGTCAGTTTGGTGTGATATCAGCACTGGGAAAACAAAATTGAGAGTAGAAGTGTGTTATAGGCCTGATGACTGTGATGAGTATACTAAACAGCTACACAGGTAAATAGAGTGGGCCACAGTGGCGTAGCTACCATGTAGGCAGGCAAGGTAATTGCCTCCGGGCTCGGGTCCTTTAGGGGCCCGTCGTCTTTGGCTGTCTCCTGTTTTTGCAAGTTTCATTAATTAAGTAGGGGCCCGAACATATTCTTTGCCTCCGGGCCTGAAAAAGGGTAGCTACGCTAGTGGTGGGCCACCAAATTAGGATGTCTTACAGTGGGAGATTTTAACTTTCCAGACGTTTACTGGAATTTTTGGGTTGGTCACCAACACACTAGCTAGACTTTTGTGGATTTCTTTATTTCTTTCTTTTTTTTTTTTTTTTTAGTGAAAGCGGAAAATTCGAAAGGTGTCAAAACCTATAGTACTTAGTACCGTGCATGGGTCAAAGGAGATTGGGAGGGAGGGATGCCGGAATCTTTGCTCTGGTGACTAAACATGGGTTTCAACACTTCAAGCTTCCAATAAGCGAAGTGGTGGTATTGCACCGGTTGATGAGAGTCATCTAACACCTAGTGTTAGTATTAGTGCAGTACTAGTAAATATTAGTGTTATTTTATATAATAATATTGTTTTATATTAGATATTTAGCAGTGGTACTAGTTAATATTAATTAGCAGTGATTTCGAGAATAATACCGTAGTTACTTGTAACTGTAGTACAGCATTATTCTCAAAACCAAGGCCCCACTTAGCATTTTGTTATTAGTGTGTGACATATTTCACATCTTGTCCAACGCTTAAAACTTTTTCATGTATGTAAAATTATGAAGCGAGAATAACTATGGCAATTTGGGTGTGATTTAAAAGGCAAATGATTTAATCATTTGACGTTTACATATTTCTTAATGCAAAATAATATACAATAGTTACCGCCGCTGCTAATTATGGTATATAGAATGTGTTATTTTTTATAATAATAACATACATTTTTAAAGTAGTTTCTTATCTTATTTTTGTTGGACCTGTTGTGCAAGAATGTGGAGAAAAATTTGAGCAGTTTTATAACGACAGAAGCATTCTTGAGAATTTCCAAGAATACGTCAGTCCCCAAGAAAGTGTCCCTTTCTCTGATGTTGGAGGGATGGTACCGCATTCCTTGTTGTCTCCAGATGAAATAACGTCTAAAAGGTGTTTGTAGGCTAAAACGGGACTCATCTTAGAACATAACTGTATCTGATTTGTCAGGGCTCCAAGACACATGCTTATGGTGCCCGTTTCGATTATCACTATGGTGGTTTGGGGTGTATAGGATACTTCCTTGTGTAGAGTTTATTTGAACAGAATCTTCTTAATGCAGTCCAGTTGGAAATGTTTTCACCTGTGTCTGCAGAAACCTCAAGAGACCATTAGAGACCGTTGATAACAGGGCATCGTAGGGTTCCGTCTTGCTGTTAGAGCCAGAGAGTAGTCTGTTCTGGCTGGCATACCCCTCAGGCAGCCTTGACCAGATCCTGTAATGGTTCCTGTCTTCTTCACGGTAGTACAGTGGTATTGTCACCGTACTCTCCCACACCGGATGGAAAAGGCCCAAGTTCGAATCCCGTTCATGAGGCAAGGAACTTTTATGGGCATTTTTCACTCCTTGGCTGAGTTAGTCGGTCTCAGGTGTAGACAGCAAGGTTTTTACCCACGGAACCCGGGGTTTTTTGTCCAGAAAAGCAGGCAAATCGACCAGAGAACACATGCAATTTACAGACACAATACACACAGGTAGAGGAAATAGCCTTCCGGGTAAAATAAACAACTTTTTGGGTTCTTTTACCCTGAAACTCTTCCATAGTGCCTGAGACGACACTGCGGCACATTAAGCCAACATGCGACCGCCTGTGACTGCCCCACTCAAATCGTCCAACGGCTCGCCATCTCAAAGAATCATCTAAACCAGTGCTGCTCAAAGTGTGGTCCGCGGACTGTTGCCGGTCCGTGAACTGTTTATTATCGGTCTGCGATGAATTGGAAAACCGTTGCGGACCGGTACCATCCACGACGATTCGTCCGTTACCGGTCGGCGATGATGTGTATTTTATAAAAGTATCGGTCCACGAAGGACTAGAAATAAAAGAAACTGGTCCTTCACCAGTTTGTGCACTGCTCTAAATAACGGTGACTTGCCATCTTGAGTATTGGAGATGTGTCTATCCCATTGAGCAAGCCAAAAAACGGAAATGAAGTGATATGGTTGCAATCCGTGTTTTTATAGTAATGAATAATTTGAAGAATGTGCGGTTCTGTAAGGTGTTAGGTCGATTTCTATTAAATGCTCAGAATTTCCATGACAAATGCCTGTTATATCAAATATTCGCCTTTGGATAACCTCTTCACAATAAAATATTCCTGAAAAACATTTTCTTCTCTTAATTTTGTCGAGTAGTGTATGACTACAAAAGCCACTGCAATCACCAGTGAAACATTAATTGGCTTAAACTTCCTATCGGATAGTGAATTGTATTCACAAGTCTACTACAGATAATTCAGAACTGAATTTGTTCTTTTACTTTCATTGTTTCTGGATGAAACTTGGCGACCAAAATAAACCATGGGCTACACGCAAAGTTAATGATACTTGCACTGAACAGTTGAGGAAATGGAGTCAAGGTAAGAAAAAATGCCTACCTTTTGCTATTTCGACGGTTTGGCGCGAATCGAGAAAACCATGGAGAGGGCTGTCATTTTTAGTTATTTAAAGTGCAAGACTATTAACACTAAAAATAAAAAAAATCACAGTTTATAGTATCTATTCAACTAAATATTGGATACTCAGATAACTCGTGCCTACTGTTCGGTGAGCATCCATGCCCTACAGACCCTGGCGAACGTGCTTTCCCTTGATCTAGAGGTGGTGCGTTGTGGGCTAATGTACATGCTCTCTAGAGGAATCCAAACTCCCCAGTGGAGAGGTTCAAACGGCATCCCAGTGGTCACAAGGTACTATAACAACAATAACCTGGGAGGACTCAATGACTAACATACTGAATACAGTTCTACGGGAACCACCGAGCATGTTGGTCAACAGACGAGCATGTTGTCAAGCAAACGATGCATATACTACGCATAGCATGGAACCACACTTTACAATGGACGAACTTCAAGCTGCAACTGCGTAAATGAGAAAAAAATGAATGAGAATGAAAAAAAAAAAAAGTCCTGGCCCAGATTTGCTGGAGCCAGAGATTATCAAGAAAGTCGTAGAAATAGCCCCAGACCACCTACTCCAACTATGCAATCGCTGCTTCCAGGCAGGAACATTTCCAACTAGTTGGAAAACTGAAAACTTGAAGCCGATTATAAAAAATCGAACCAAGAAACCAGATATGTCGGACTCCTATAGGCCAATTACTCTGCTCTCCAAGGTAAGCAAACTGTTCAAGAGGCTCCTACACACGAGAATTATTAGCCACTACAACTTGGCAAACCTCTCGTCTAGCAGACAATATGGTTTAAAACCGGGCGGCTCAGCAACAATAGATGCACTCCAAAACCTTATCCAAGCAGAAAAGAGTATTCTAAGGAATACTTCCTGTGCTTTCCGTTGACTTTGCTGGGGCATTGGACTCCCTTTAGCGGCCGAGCGTCCTCGGCAAATTCTGAGAAGCAGGCCTACCGATGAATCTATACAACACCATAAGATCATATCTACAGAACAGAAAAGTGGAAGTTCGTATCAGAAAATAACCAGACCTGTACAGAAACTGTCCGCAGGGTTCGGTGCTCTTGTGGAATGTAGTTCTAGATGATTTCCATTGATGGACCTGAGAGAGGTTAACAGTCAAGCGGTTGCAGATGACCTCATCCTCACCGTGGAGGCGAACTCAAGGGCAGGCTTTTTGGAAATTCGGCCCGGAGCTACACTCATTGATAATATGGCCGACAACGACGGGCTCAATCCTATTAAAAGGGACACTAGACACTCGTCGGCGCCCAAAATTAAAATCGAGGGCGCAACCATCAAGTTTAGCACACAACTAAAGTATCTTGGAATTTAGATTCAAACTTATCCTTCAACAACATCTCCTCTACCGGAAGGAGAAACTCAACAATAAACGGCGATGATTACAAGAATCACTAGAAAAGACTGGGGAAAAAACGAAGAACTCGGGCACTCTACTACAAAGCGATTTTTATCCCAGCAATAACCTACGGCTCGCCGGTATGGTTTTCGAAGGCAGTTACAGCCGTTAACAAAAGAATTCTTGACATCATCAAGAGAAATATTCTACTATCTATAACTCGTGCCTGCTGTACAGTGAGCACCCTTGCCCTACAGACCCTGGCAGGCGTGCTTCCTCTTGATCTAGAGATGGTTCATACCACGTTCATAGGGTACACAGCAGATCCAGCAAATAATCGGAAGCAGGAAAAAACGCAGCTGGTGCTGTACCTGCGGCAGGTATGACAAGAGAGATAGTCCTACTCCTGTAAAGGAGAAATCACAAGAAAATTCATATCGCAAGTCAGCAGAGTCTTCCTCAGGACCCCCCGTTGGTTCTTCTCAGGATTACACACTAATACCTACTAACGGGCCATGGTGCCATAAATGCCAAGCTAAATAAAATAAGAATTGTAGACGACCCAAACTGTGGATGCAGAGCGTTAGAGACTTGGCAACACATAATGTATGACTTTGAATACTATGAGGATCTCCGAAGTATCCTGATAACCAAGACTACGTACCATCCCCATAACCAGGAACGGCTTTTACTGGACATGGAAAAATACAAAGTGTTCAGTAAGTTTGTGCAGGATCTTTTCGCAAGGAGGAGGGCATTGATCGCGTTGCAAAACAACGCAGGAGATTAACAAAGCAGACCGTAGACCCGCACCAAACATACAAGAAAAGAGCAGCAAGGAACCTAAGTAAGGGAATGGTGTCCCTATCAACGAATAGTTACTGACTAAACACTTAGAAATGACACCTAAACTTCACGTTACTAAATAGAGAAGGCAGTGAACAAAGCGGAGGATGTCTATGGCGACCTGACACTGATGACCGATACGTCCCAAATTAGACTCATGTCTGATGGACCGGAACTGACTACCTACAATGCGCCGAGTACTAGTAGCACAAGATTCCCCACCAAAACCAAAACTAACAAATGGAAGAACTGGAAATACAACTGACGGACGACAAATACCAACATATGGAATGACCTTCAAGTCCCCCCAGCATTGTCATGTGGGAACTGTATGCTGAATCTGATATTCCGCCATTTGGCGATCTAAACCGGGTACCCTAACCTGGTTTCTTTAAATCCTCAACCCCTGGCAGGGAGGAAGGTGATGGGTTCCCGTCTCCTCTCCTCCCCTTCTTCTCCTGGTGGGGCCTGTCCCCACTGATCTTCACGGGGACGCCTTCCCTATTGTCCCCTTATCTCTATCTCCAGCTTTAGTCTATCCCTCCTACTCAAACTTAACTTACCGAGTATGCCCACAAAGTAACTTAATTGAACTAGCGCAAAATTTAACCCTTCTCACTTAAACCCTTACCCAATTCGGCTGTAAATTCACCGAAATTTTTATATATATAGGTCCTTGCCACTGAAATCTTCGGAAACTAGGTGGCAGGGCCTGCCAGAGTACTTAAAAAATCTACTGGGTGCCTGACCTGCCTCCTCGTGACAAAGTGCAGGCAACGGCGGGTCCCACTAGGGGTCCAATGGCTAAATGGCCAGAAGAACAACAGAATATAACACTACGCGACATTTCATTACTCACACACTTTTAAATCTCTGGCCTACACTGTGATACTCTGGCCACGTTGTATACACTGTGATACACAGAGTATACAACGTGGAGATGGGGGAAACCCCTGGTACCTCAGACAGATAAGGCACTTTACACTTTACTTACTTTAAAGAATTTGAATTTACCATTTGCTACACGCCATTGGTCACATATGCCTATACTTCCTCTACCAAAAACTCAATACAATTTCATTACCAGAATCTGCATGTAATATATACTGTGCTGCCACTTTATTAGGTACATCCCTGCTGTGTACACAAATGGTTTGTCCCACAACGTTGCAAGTCACATCACCACAGTTCTGGATATAAATGCAGCAGAACAACCTTTCTGGTATCAGTTAAGCGTACAAACCGTAGCAAGAATGGGAAAAAGGAGTGGTCTAACGGACTTCGAACGTGGCATGGTAGTAGGTGCAAAACGTGCTGGACAAAGCATCTCTGAAAAGGCAGTTCTCCTGAACTTTTCACGCACCACAGTTTCAAGGGTGTATCGAGAATGGTGCACCAACAGAAAACGTCCTCTCAACGGCACTCCTGTGGAAGAAAATCGCTTGTTGATGAGAGAGGTCAGAGGAGGATGGCTAAAATTGTGCAAACAAACAGACGGGCCACAACGTCACACATCACGTCAGAAGACAACCTTGGTGTGCAGAACAAAATATCGCAACGGACCACTAGTCGCACTTTGTCGCGAATGGGCTACAACAGCCGATGGCCACATCGCGTACCTTTGTTATCAATGAAGAACAAGAGAGCACGCCTCCTATAGGCACAGCAACACCAGCATTGGACTATCCGGGATTGGAAAACAGTTGGTTGGTCTGACGAGTCGAAAGTTCCTGGTTCATCACGTTGATGGAAGGCTGAGAATTTGACGAAAACAACATGAATCCATAGACCCGTCATGTCTGACGACTACTGTGCAAAGTGGTGGGGGGGCACTGTTATGGTGTGGGGGAATGTTTTCTTGGCACACGTTGTGTCCATTGATACCCATAGATTCACGTCTGAATGCCACATCGTACCTAAACATCGTTGCTGACCAAGTGCATCCGTTCATGTTGACAGTTTACCCTCAGTCAGATGGTTACTTCCAGCAGGATAATGCGCGGCTGCACAAAGCCCGAATCACTATGGAATGGTTCCAGGAACATGACAATGACTTTTCTTTGCTGCAGTGGTCCGCACAGTCACTGGATCTCAATCCTATTGAACATCTTTGGGATGAGCTGGAAAGGGCTGTTTGCTGCAGGTCTACATCTGTGTCGAATCTCAAGGAACTGCGTGACACACTCATGTCTATACGGTAGTCCATTCCTGCACAACGTTTTCAGCAACTTGTTCAATCCATGCCTAGACGAATTCAGGCTCTTTCGAAGGCTAAAGGAGACTCAACACGCTACTAGGTAGGTGTACTTAATAAAGTGGCAGCACAGTGTATATGCCGATAATGAGTGTTCTCAGAATGATAATCTTTTCTGGAGATCCCGAGATAAATACTCCAAGCAAAAAACCTACTCTCTGGAGTGACTGAAGTATTCTTTCCATACTTTTTCCAGGAAAAAGTTCACTGCTATCTAGGTCGTACGTGAAAACCCTATGTGGGTTAGTTTTCTAGATACATGTAGTCACATACTGGCGCCGACTACTACGTCACGTTCAATGCCACTTAAGTCATTCGCCTTGCCCGTTCTTGTACATGCACAGCATCCTTGTGTATCTGCCTAATTTCTTTATATCGATGAATACGAACACATGATACCATTTCGGAAGGAGCGACCATTTCACCCTCGTACGTAGCACAGTTAGTATAATTACCGTTCTCTCAAATACAGGGTGGGAAAGACCAGAATTCGAATTTCGCCAATGACAGAAATTTTTATGGGTATTTTTCACAACCTGGCTGATTTAGTCGGTCTCAGGCGAGAGTTATACGATTTTTCTCCCAGAAACGAGGGTTTTTCGCACAAAAAATAGACCACAGAACACAGGCAATTTATAGACATACTGTCTATAAATATACGGCACATAAATATAAATATACGGCACGATATGGTCTAAGTTGCTGATGTGAGTAAAATCCAACAACAGCCCCATTTCATAAAAAGCATAGAGTGACACAATTTTCTAAAAATTGTGTCACTCCATTGCAAGTTTCATAGTCCCATCCAGCTCCTTTCACCGTCTAATACGAAGCATAATCTGGATTCGAAAAATTTCCCTGACGTTCGAAAAGTTTAGTGGCAGACAGTAGCTTTCAACATGTTTTTGCTTGGTATGAATCAAGTAACCTTCCATAAAACTGCTGAAAAAAAAAAAAAAAAAAAAACCTTAATCGTCTTTTAACTAGCTTTGTACCTGCAAAATAACCAAAATATTGTCTATATCAATTTTGTTCCTTTCTACTCCTAGCCATAATGTCTCATGACCTTATGGCCAGGAGATTTTATTCTGGGCAATAAAATTCCCATTTATTTGAACTCCAGATGTTCAAATAGTTAAGCGGCTGATAGCATTCATAAAGCTTTGCAACCAAATTATCGATCTACGATGCTAATCTCAAATAATTTGGTTACTCTGGACAACAAATTTAAGATTTTGAATTTCTTTTCTTTCCAAAATGTGGTACCCCCCTGAGCTGCGCGCAAATTTGAAGTCAGATATTGCAGGCACCCAAAGATGAATGCAGGTTACGAGTTTTAAAATTTTTAATACATTTATCCACTCGTCTGAAGAAAAATCCTGTGAAAAGTTCAGAAATCCAGCACTTGCTATTTCCTAGGCATTTAATGGGTTTTTCCACGGGGACTTCTAAGTAAATCTTCATCCTGTGGCCTTTATATTTTGCTTTCGACAACCGCAAGGCGAATTTCTACTCTGATCTTTGACTGTGTTTACAGTAGGATGATGATCTTTAGAATTATCGGATATCCTTGGAACGGCTAATGGTTCTGTCCTTTCACCTACTCTTTTAGCTCCGCTTATCATTGACCTTTATCAACTATAATCACACTCATCATTTTTTTAATATGCACATTGCACTTTTCTCGTCTTTTACAAACGTTATTATCGCATAAGCAACAATAATTTGTATTACGTGAAGAGAACAAAATCCACCGCTTATCTTATGCCTAAATCCTATATACATATATATAGGATTTAGGCATAAGATAAGCGGTTATTATTGGTATGAATATTAATAATAACAATAATACCAATAATAACCATATATATATATATATATATATATATATATATATTTATTTATTTAAAACGACAATAACTGTAACTAATATGTAAATAATATTTATGAGTCAATGCAAGTTGCAAGCAATCATGCAATACACCCATAATGTCTATAATATTAAGGGTAATATAAAGAACCATTAGAATAAGCAAATCAATCCAATAATAATACCATCAGGGACCTAAGAAAACGCAAAAAAAAAAAAAAAAATTATTATCGCTTTTTACCGACAATCTAGATGACTTCAACTGGGGCCAACCACCCAGAATGAAGGCAAAAAACGACAAGAGGTTCTCTGTTTCTGTGATGATCAATATATGCTAAGTAATTTAAATCTAAACCAAATATAAACCAGTATAGGCCGAATGTAAATCGAATATAAATAATTCGAAAGATGATAATAAAAGTTAAGAAAATTTAGAAATATTAGAATCAAAGGTAAGAAATATAAGTAAAATATAAAAGTAAGCATATATTAATCATCGTTGACCCGACAGAGAACGTATTTTAATGATTAAAATAAGATTAAATATATAATATATACTACATATTGACCGTATCTAGGACATAATGTAATAGTCGTCAAAATAATATGTGGTGCTCCCTATGTGATGGATACTGTAAAAATAAATAATTAAATTAACGCATAGAGAAACATGCAGATAGTAAGAAGAAAAACTAAAGGAGTAGGAATAATAGAACCTGAACTCCACAAAGGCGAAAAATAGTAGTATAGATAAGAAATAGATTCTCTTTATTTCTCCGAAATTATTAGGGCAATCCGAGGACGTAGGAGAAACTATTTCTTATCTATACTACTATTTTTCGCCTTTGTGGAGTTCAGGTTCTATTATTCCTACTCCTTTAGTTTTTCTTTTTACTATCTGCACGTTTCTCTATGCGTTAATTTAATTATTTATTTTTACAGTATCCATCACATAGGGGGCACCACATATTATTTTGACGACTATTATATTATGTCCTAGATACGGTCAATATGTAGTATGTATTATATATTTAATCTTATTTTAATCATTAAATTACGTTCTCTGTCGGGTCAACGATGATTAATATATGCTTACTTTTATATTTTACTTATATTTCTTACCTTTGATTCTCATATTTCAAAATTTTCTTAACTTTTATTATCATCTTTCGATTTATTTATATTCGATTTACATTCGGCCTATACTGGTATATATTTGGTTTAGATTTAAATTACTTAGCATATATTGATCATCACAGAAACAGAGAACCTCTTGTCGTTTTTTGCCTTCATTCTGGGTGGTTGGCCCCAGTTGAAGTCATCTAGATTGTTGGTAAAAAGCGATAATAATTTTTTGCGTTTTCTTAGGTTCCTGATGGTATTATTATTGGATTGATTTGCTTATTCTAATGGTTCTTTATATTAAACTTAATATTATATATATATATATATATATATATATATATATATATGGTTATAAGGCGGGCATTGGTGAAATACAGTGAGTGATTACTGAATTATGACCACCTACCTAATACTTCGTAGGTCCTCCTTTTGCCCTCAGTACAGCAGCTATCCGACGTGGCATTGATTCAACAAGATGTCGGGAGGTATGACCAACTAAGCTGTGTGTAATGCGGTCAGCAATGCAGGTATGGAGGTGATTGGTGTATCCAGACGCCTGATATGCTTTTCCATAGTGTCCCACAAGTGCTCTATGAGATTGATATCGTGGGGGGGGGGGGGGTTAGGAGGCCAATCGATATTCTGGAAGTCAGAACTGTGTTCCTCAAACCATTCCTGCACTACACAAATGCCTGATGGCTCAGTGCATTGTCTTCTTGGAATACACCATCGCTATTCGGGAAAAAGTGTAACTTAACGTGGTGTACACAGTTAGCAAGCAGTTTACGATAGCGGAGACCACTGATACGTTGTTCCACATGCACCAGGGGTCCAAGTTCCTGCCAGTGAAACATGCCCCACGCCATACAGCCGCCTCCACCGGCCTGCACTTTTGATACCATGCATGATGGATCAGGAGTCTCATGTTGTTGACGCCAAATCTGTACACGACCATCCACAGTGGAGTAAATAACGTCTCATCCGATCAGCACTTTTGCGCCAATAAACCCAAAATCAAATCAAATCAAATCCGATCAGCACACCTTCTTCCAGTCTTCAAACGTCCAACTTGCACACTCTTTGCACCAGGCTAATGTTTTACGCCAATGAACATTGGTTAGGAGAGGATGCCGTAGGGGTCGTCTTCTTATATAGCCCATACGTGCAACGCATGGTCATGCCAGATATTGTTCTGGGTTGGCCCATGTTGTATTGGGTAGTCAACTCTTCAACAATTCTGCGCCTGTACGAATCGTCGGACCCGGCACTCACCTGTAACATTGATATTTCGCTGACCTTTGCAGTCGAGTCGTTGTTCGACCATTTTGACGCGTCCTGGTACACTTTAAAAATGGCGGCTCTCGAACACTCCACCAGTTCAGCCGTTTCGGAAATCGAGGCACCAGCTCGTCGAGCTCCCAAAATCTGTCCTTTATCAAAGTCCGATAAATCCTTTCTTTTACCCATGCTCGGAAGTTTACTGCTTACTGAACCACTGACACCTTATCTATGCTACGTAGGTCGACTAACTGTGCACTCTCGTACCACACATGGTAAAAAGGTCGCATTCAGTTTTCACAGGGGTGGTCATAATTCAGTGATCACTCAGTTTATTTCTTCCAGTAAAACATTACATTTTAAGCCTGCAACAGTATTGACTCTGCTATCCATACATCTCCAGTGCTGGATTTAGCCATAAGACAATTAAGCGGTGGCATTTGGCCCCTTCACGTACTACAAATTATTGTTGCTTATGCAAAATAGTGTTTTTAAAAGACGAGAAATGTGCAATGTGCATATTAAAAAAATTATGAGCGTGATTATAGTTGATAAAGGCCAATGATAAGCAGAGCTGAAAGATTAGGTGAAAGGACAGAACCGTTAGCCGTTCCAACGAGATCCGATAATTCTAAAGATCATCCTACTACAAATACATTCAAAGATCATAGTAGAAATTCGCCTTATAATATCATATCAGATTATTATTAGCCATATGGTGTAAGGAGCCTTAAGCGTATGCTGCACCAGCCAAAAAAAAAAAAAAAAAAAAAAAAATCCCGAGTTATCCTGAGAGAGAAAGAGAAGTAGAAAGGAATCATCAAGAAAGAAAAGAATGAAGATATCCAGCCATGCGGTTGTCGAAAGCGAAATATAAAGGCCACAGGATGAAGATTTTACCTGCACCCTGTGCAAAAATACTTAATATGAAAATTGAACTTCGTTTTATATTCTGGTTACTGTTTTCTTAATTTTTATATGCAACGTCTGATTGCCACTTTTGGGTAGAGTGCTGCCATCTGCTGTTCCATAACTAAAATAGTTTGACAAGTCAAATCGTTTTTGTAATGAACAATATCTTTTGCACTGATTTTTAGCTTTTATGTATGTAAAAGCAACCACAGGTATATTGTACTGATATTTGTCCTACCTCTTCCCTTTCTTTCCCTATAAAATAGGATACCTTTTATATCAGGGGATGAAGTAACTTGTCATATGGGAATAAACTGCACAGAAAAAGAAAAAGAAAAGAAAAAAACATTAATGAGATTTTAGCAGCAATGTTGAAGCTAAAAGTAAATAAGGCACATGGGGTCGATGGAATCTCTCCAGTTATATTAAAAGAAGCAGCAAATGAGGTAAGTAACCCTTTGGCCATAATTATGAGGGCATCCTGGTATCCAGGAAGATTCCCTATAGATTTGATGCACAAAGGATGATCAAAGGGCAAAGAGAGTAATTACATACCTGGAAGTTGGACTTCTGTTCCAGAGAATACAATAGTCAGAGCTTAAAGAAGTATTGCAAGATTATCTTGACAGAACAGATTTATATGGACCACAACATAAATTTTTTTAAGGGGAGGTCTTGTCTGACCAATGATTAGCCTACAGTAGGCTAATCATTGGTCAGACAAGAACAATGGAATTGGATTTCAGTAACAACAGAATTGGATGCCAAAAAATAATTTTGTCATCATACACTTAGTTTTCAGCAAACCTTTTGACAATGTTCCACACTGCTCCAATTTGAAGAGTAGGTTCTTCAAATTGGAGCGCTGTAGCATTAGGGGCAAGTTACTGCTATAGATAAAGGGATGGTTGACTGACAGAACACAGAAGGATGGACACTGTCCTTTTTGGACTATTATTAGTGAAGTCCACCAGAGTTCAGTGCTCGGCTACTTACTATTTTCAGTATTTATTAACAATATTGATGAAGGAATATGAAGTTTGTTGTCTGAGCTGGCAGATGATACAAAGGTTGGCAGGGTGATTAATTGCAGGAATCAAGGCATCCTAGAAAAAGAAAAACAAGACCTAGAAAAATTGGGCAGAGAATTACCAGGTTTAACATTGATAAACACACGGTACTGCATATGTACAGTAGCAATATGGGATTACTACTATCCATATACTGGTAGTAAGTGTCGTACCACCTAACATACCAGTTACACATTCAAAATAGCAGAAAATGAAAGAGACTTGGGGGGGGGGGATAATTGTACAGTCTTGGATGAAGCTTTCTGAGTAGTACATACAGGCTGCTAGGATGAGGTTTTGTCAATGATATACAGGAATTTTGCCAGTAGGGTCGAGGAGGTGATTATTCCATTGTACTGTATAAGGTTAGGCCTCATCTTGAGTACTGCATACAGGTCTGGAAGTCTTGGCACAGAGAAGAGCAGCCAGATTATTGGAGGACATAAAACAATACTCTTATCATGAGACTTCAGTTCTTTAAATTTCAGCATGTGGAAATAGGTATTTGTGAGGAGACTTGATTGAAGTGTTTAAGACTTTAAATTGATTGAATCATATTTAAATCAGTTTAAAGCATTAAACACTTCAGTCTTTAAATTAAAGGCTAATGGCATCCTTACCCTCAGACAAGACACATAATGAGACATAAACTGAAATTGCAAAAGAATGGCTGCAGGATCGATGTGAAAAAATTCGTTTTCAGCCAGACAGTAACTAAAATCTGGTGTTGTGGAAGTGGAGTAGCTTGAATAAATTTAAAGAATTGGACAAATTACTAAACAGAGGGACAGATGAAGTGGGTAGTTTTTTCCTTTTTGGCTGATACTATATAAGCTTGCTTCCTTGCATCATTTGTCCTAATAATACTCATAGTAAATTTAATACATTAAAGTTTATTGTTTAATAAAATCATATTATTCATATTCTGTTTGGTTTTGCCCCTTTATATTCAACTTTGTTTTGAATGTAAACATTTTCATATACTGTTATAATCAGCGAGGGAGGAGGGGTTATGCTGTTAGTTAAAAAATACATAAAATCTAAGGAAGTGCATCCAGCTGACATATCAGTGCAATGTTGAGTCAGTTTGGTGTGACATAAGCACTGGGAAAGCAAAAATGAGGGTAGGAATTAGTTATAGGCCTAATGTCTCTGGTCAGTACAATGAACAATTATAGAGAAATAGAGTGGGCCAGTAAATCAGAATGTCTTATATAAAATGGGGAATTTTAACTTCCCAGATATTGACTGGAACTTGAGGGTTGGTCACTCATACACTAGCAAGGTTTTTGTGGATTTATTGGATGATTGTTTTTTACAGCAGCATGTTAGAGAGGCAACCAGAGGGAGTAACACTCTTGATCTGATTACCAGCACTGATTATTCATGCATTAAGAATTTACAGATAAAGGAACCACTAGGAGGCAGTGATCACAGTCTACTGATATGAGATTTACTTAAAGATGTAACTACCATCAGGGGTAAAGGGAAGGGTTTTTGATTTCATAAAGGTGACTACAATGGTCTCAGAGATTTTTTTAAAATTATATATACAGGGGGACCAACTGATGATGCTACCAACAGCAAATTCTAAATGGGAAGCATTCAAGGAAGTAATCTTGGAAGCTACTAGGCTTTTTGTTCATACTAAGAAATACAGTTCTAGGTTTAGGCACAAATGAGACTCATGGCAGAGAAGAAAAATGCATGGGATGCATATAAATTATCAGGAGACGCAACATCCTATGGTGGATATTATTATTATTGGCCATGTGGTGCAAAGAAGCCTGAGGCTTATGCTACACCAGCCAAAGAACAAAAAATTCTGAATTTCCCTGAGAGAGAGAGAGAGAGAGAGAGAGAGACAGAGATGATATCCAGCTCAGAATATAAGCTAGTCTGTAATCAAGTCACAAAGGAGATTAGGCAAATTATGAGAAATCTTTGGGCAAAGGATGCAAAGAAAACAACAGACTTCTTTACTTATATACCTCTAAAAGGAAGGGATTGAATTAGATTGGTCCACTTGATATCAATGGTTTGACTGTAGATGATCATTCTGAGATAGCTGCCAAACTAAATGAGTATTTTGCAGCTACTTTCACACATAAGGAGTTATTCAAGGAGAAGACCAGATGGATGTTTATCAAACTCTAACAGGGAGTTAATGATTTTGTAATAACTGAAAGCAAAGTGGAGGAAAAATTGTTGAAGATAAACATAAGAAAGGCATTTGGGGTGGGTCGGATCTATCTAGTTATATTAAAGAATGTAGCAAAGGAAGTAAGCAAACCCTTAGCCATAATTAGGAGAGCATCCTTGGACTCAGGGGAGGTCCCCATGGACTGGAGATGGGCAAATGTATCTCCAATTCACAAGGGGGGGGGGAAATCAAAGCATGACACGAGTAATTACAGACCTGTTAGTTTGATTTCTGTTCCAGGGAAAATAATGGAGTCACTGGTTAAGGAAGCATTGCATGATTATCTAGACAAGACTGCAATAATAATTCATACACAACATGGGTTTGTTAAGGGGAATTCTTGTCTGACCAATTTGATTGGATACTATGATGTGGTTACAAAGAACTGGATGCAAAAAATAATTTTGATATCATATACTTGGATTTCAGGAATGCTTTTAATGCTGTTGCACATGGAAGACTACTGTACATTTTAGAGCAGTATAGCATTAAGGGCAAGTTAATGCAATGGATAAAAGGATGGTTGAGTGGGAGAAAACAGAGTGGTAATCAATGGACACTGCTCTTCATGGACTAATGTTAGTGGTGGTGTACCCTAGGGTTCAGTGTTTGGCCCATTGTTGTTTTGTATATTTATCAAGGATATTGACGAAGGTATATTAAGCTTAATGTCCAAGTTTGCAGATTATACAAAGATTGGCAGGGTTGTTAATAACAGTCGTGACAGTACGTTGCTGCAACAGGACCTGGATTTTTTTTTTTTTGGTAGTTGTTGGCGCATCGGCTTCTGTGGCCATATTGCACCTCCCAAGGTTTTTGCAGTACTTTGATCCAAGCCCGAGGCGGGAATCGAACCCGCGACCTTTGGGTTGCCGGGTAGGTACTTTACCCACTCGGCTAGCCCGGTCGGCACAGGACCTGGAGAAGTTGGGCAGATGGGCTGAGAAGTGGCAACTGAAGTTTAACATTGACAAATGCAAAGTACTGCATGTGGGTAGCAGTAACCCTAGAGAAGCCAAGTGGTCAGGAGTGAGAGTGCAGTAGCACATGCCCTTTGAGTGGACCGGGGTTCAATCCCTTGACTGTTAAATGCAATTAAAGTTTGTATAGACGATTTACTGTAAACTCCACTGACCTGGGATGGTTGTTCCCCTGGGAGGGGAACAAATCGGTGCTCTTATGAAGAACAGCTTAAGTCCTGCAAGTCCTGTGTCTGGAGAGTATGCACCTGTGAGGCGATCTGATTGTGGTGTTAAAGGCCCTGAATGGATTGAGCAGGCTCAATGCTGATGGGATTCTTCCTCTTGTCCAGAATACAAACCTGAGGGAGCATAAACTGAAACTGAGGAAACACAGTTGTCAAATAGATGTGTGGAAGTTTGCCTTTAGCAAATGGGTAGTTGATTGCTGGAACAAACTTCCATCTGTAGTTGTGGAAGTTGACAGCTTAAATAAATTCAAGGCAGAGCTAGACAAACATTTGGAATGAATGGATGTGTGAAATGGGAAGGTTTTTTTTTTTTTTTGGCTGTGTAAGCTTGCTTTCTTGCATCATGTGCCTCTACTAATGCTAATACCCCATGGGCTCACATCTGGTGAGCACGTGCTTGGCACACCCAGGGTCCTGAGCTGGATATCACCATTCTTCTCTTTCTTGGTGATTCCTCTCTACTTCTGACTTGCTCTCTCTCTCTCTCTCTCTCTCTCTCTCTCTCTCTCTCTCTCTCTCTCTCTCTCTCAGGGTAACTTGGAAATTTTTTTTTGGCTGGTGCAGCATAAGCCTCAGGCTTACTTACATCATATGGCTAATAATAAATGTGCTCACACATCACTTCACATGATAACATCAGAATGCTCACTGTTTAAAGGTTGTGAGTGAGCTAATTATAATAAAAAAAACCTAAGTTAAAAAGTTGGGGGGAGTATTCATTTAACATTTCAAAGGCCACTTTGTTATATTACTATGATAGAATGAAAGATAATGATTTCATTTTATAAATTAGATTGCACACTGGATGAATGTAACTGTTTTACAACTTGTAGTTTGGCACTTTAATTTAGTTCAAACAATATGACTTATCCATACTAAAGTCCCTATATACTTAAAAGTTTATTATAAACTTTTTTTCCTTTTTTTTTTTTTTTTTTACTTGGAAGACAAAATAATTCCTCAAATTCTATTAAAACATTAAAATAAAGCAAAATAAATAACTGTGAAGAAGGTTTCTATTCTATGAGCTGTTATTTCAGCAGAATAACACAGAAAAAAAAAAAAAATAAACCATTTTTTTAGCAACTATTTCCAATTGTTTGCATGGTTAGTGTGTAAAGGAAAACTTTAGGAGGTAAGCTCCTACATACTTACTAAAAAAAATTAAATATTCATGAAATATCTAGACGAGATAATTTATAATTTAATGACTTAAGTATAATTTATTAATATTATTAAATAACATTGTACAATGAAGTGCAAGCCATATGGGAATTTCAAGTGTATACCAGAATAACAAAGTAAATAGATCAGACTAAAAGAATGTAAATACATCAAATGTATATATAAAATAGAAACAAATATATATATATATGGTAAATAGTCTTCAAAGTTTCTAAAAATATCATTCAATTACATTATCTTTTATTTGCTCAGATCACTAGTATGAATGTTAATAGGAAACGCTGGAACAAATCACTATAAAAAATAAAAATTACACTTGAAATTTATTTGAGAAATTAAATTTCAGTGTTCTGACATTTTCTTTGATAACAAATTTCAGTAGATAAACAGAAGTATACATGCTAAGCACTTATATTCTCAAAAAGGGTGCACAACAAAAAATAACCAATAAATATTTTTTCCTGTATACAGAGACAATTTATATATATTAATTCATCTATTAGGTTTAATTTAACATACATATTTTCAAAAAATTTTATTAGTTGAAAAAATATTAAGTTAAAAGAAAGAAAGCTTTAGTTTAATAACACAAGAAAAGCAAAATGCCAAGTAAATGATCTAATAAAAGATTTTCAGATTAGGCAAGGTTACTTTATGTAGTTACTGTTTTACATAGTTTTTTTTTTTTACAGAGTTACTTTTTTTATGTTATGTGCAGTAAAAGTGCACACCTTAACAGACGAAGTTACCTACATTTCATTAATTTTAGACATTTCAGGTTTTACTGGCATATGGCTTTCACAAAATTATTATATATAAACATAAAATATATTATAATAATTAAAATTCTTGTCTATTTACAAGGCTGATTTTACTCAAATATGCTACACCTGATTACATAACCCTTTCTCATAACTTTAATAATAAAAATATTATATCAAAGTTATAAAATATTAACACAATTTCAAATCTCTTTCAACAACACTCAGCATAGATTTAATCTTTTATTACAGGAAGAGAAAAAGTCAATTTTTAGGTTAACAAATATAAGTTTTACTTCCATGTAACTTACAATAACATAAATTTACTATCACTGTGGTTTATCTGTATTAAAAGTTTTAGTTATAAAATAATAGCAGAGAACCAGTGTCCAGCATCTCATAAAATATATCATCCAATCTTTAGTTAAGAAATATTATACAAACAAATAGTATAAAAGGCAGGACACTTAGTCATTTGCATAAAGGCTTCTCTGACTTTGTTAAAAAGAATATCTATGGCAGTGAATTAATAGTTTTAATAAAACTTTTGTGTTGGGCCTAGTAAGTGAAGTTTATGAAGTAATTTTCACATAGTATATTCTAGTGATATTATTACTTGTGGGTAATCTAACATCACAATATGGCAAAATTAACACAGTTTTTCAGTGTTTATTGCAATATTATTGAAGCTGTAGAAAATTAATACACTTGTTTAACAGTTAAATGTCTCGTGGCAGTATGCTACTACCACTAGTTTTTCAGCAATGCATACATTTCTTAGCCAAAATAGTTCCCCACTCATTATATTTAGATGTGCTTTATAGCATGGTTAAAATTATCATGGTTACAGACATCAGTAGAGATAAGACTGGTTTGCATTTGTCAATATTCATGTTAAGTAACTTGAACAGGGTAAACTGTTATCTCTCCTTCAACTGATTTACTATTATTCAATATCTGTTTAGTTTTGCTTATTTGAATTTATCTTAATATTTAATTATTTTTATCTTATAATTATATGGTTATTACCACATATCTAATGTAATGACCATATATACCCAAAATGTAAAGTAGTAATATATATTCTATATAAAGAAAATATGCTACTATAAAAAAAAAATAAATAAACTTAACTAATAAATATATGTTATTCCTGTTTGTAAAGTATAAAGATCTTCTCATACCTTTTGATAGGAAAATTCTTTAGCCTGACACTCACATCAAATTGATCCAATTAATACATTATGTGAAAGGACTAAATTTACAACACGATATTATTCTTTAAAATTTTGTTAATATATGCAGGTTTCTTAAAAACTAATCTTGTATTCAATTTCCATTATCTATCCACTGGAAGAGCAAAGTGTATAATTTATCCACGGTTCAAATAAATCTACTTAATAAAGGTCTTAATTATAATCTGCCATCTACACGACTTCCGAAAAAACAAACAGTAATTGAATTTGAATATGGCTTAAGAAATGGTAAGAATAAAGAAGGATTAATACAGCAGATCAACAATGTTATCAATAATTCAAAGGACCCTAATATACCCAAATTATCAAAAAAAAAGAAAGGATCGGTTTACAAAAATTAAGAAAAAATGATAATATTGTAATACAAAGAATGGATAAAGGGGACACTGTGGCCATCTTAAACAGGAAGGATTATATTGAGAAATTTAAATAATATTATATCCAATAACTTGACCTATCAACTGGAAAATAGAAGTACATTCGACAACTTGATAAAACAGTACAATAACACTCTAACTGAATACAGGAAAAAAAGACTATATTACAATGGCAACACTAAAGAATCTAAAAGCTAGAACCAATAATGTACCTACCCTGTTTGGACAAATTAAGTTGCATAAAATGGGGTATCCGATTGGATCTAACGTCTCCTACAAAAAATTTGGCCTTTGCATCCCTCACGTCATATTAATATGATATTAAAAAACCTTTACGTCTTATTTTAAAATTCAGTATAAAAAATTCGGAGTCACTTTTTAATAAATTAAAAGACAAAAAGTTAGATGATGATATATTGTTTTCCCTAGATTATATACTAATGTATATTATATACTTTCTCATTATATACTAATATAGATGTTAATTATTCACTCGATACATTATGGGATTTGCTTAACAGTGATTCCATAATGTTGAATAAAACCAAGTTACCAAACGTTAACAAGAGTCAACGATAACATAGATTTTAAAATATACCGCAAACCAACAAACACAAGAAAATTTTTACATTATTCGAGTTATCACCCTTTTATTTAAAAAAGAAGTATCATTTTCAACCAATTTTATAATGCATACAGATATAGTTCTACACAGGAATCTCTTAATAATGAACTTAGGGAACTCTCTACGAGATATTTGAACAGGGGATATACATTATGTACGATTGAGAGTATTCAACGACAGGTGAAACAAAAATCAGAATCGGTTTCACTTAATAAGAACACTACACAAAAATACTTAATTAAAGTTCCTTATGTACAACAGTGGTATAAACAATTTATTAATATTTTTAAAAGCACGGAATTTAAAATTGTTGCGCAGCCCATAAGTAAACGGCACACAGTATTGAAGATGAGGAAGATAATTACAATCATTAGAATGGAACGAACCAACATAGTCTATAGCATTGCGTATGGGGAATGTAACTCTTTTTACATTGGTTCTACCCAAAATTATCTTATCTTTCGATGTGAATTCAACAACACCAGGCATCCGTTAGGGCAAGAAGGACCAGTGTGTCTGAATTTTCCTTTCATGCCATCAGTGAAAACCATGTTTTTCTTTTTAATGAGGCAAGAGTAATTAATACACAATATGAATATACAAAGCTCTTAATAGCCGAAACACTCGAAATGAAGTTAAACCCTAACTCGACAAATGTACGTAGACCATACACTATTTCGGACTCATGGACCTTTACGCGCATGTGTAAATAGCATTATTTACATTGGTTAACAAAAATAATCTCGTCACGGAACGCTAATTTTAATTGAATCTTTATTCAATTAAAATTAGCGTTGGATATTGTTAAGTGTGTCACTTTACTTCTTGTGAGCATGGATCATACCGAAATAACCTAGTCCCTTATAAAGAAGTTTAGTCAAAAATATTTTAAGTAAATTTGACAATTGTCTTCAGTTTCCAGTCCGTTATTGCTGGTTGGTTTAGTTTTGGGTGGGTTGATGTACATCGGCTATGCTTTGCTCTTCCTTTTGGCAGTGAGTAGATAATGGAAATTGAATACAAGATTAGTTTTTAAGAAATCCATATATATTAACAAAATTTTAAAGCATAACATCGTGTTATAAATTTAATCCTTTCACGTAATGTATTAATTGGATCAATTTGATGTGAGCATCGGGCTGAAGAAATTTCCTATCAAAAGGTATGAGTAGAGCTTTATATTTTACAAATAGTACCTAAGTAGGAAGGATTGAGCTTTATTGCTCTTATATTTTGAAATCTAAAAGTTATTTCTGTTTATATTCTACCATGACCACTAGGTCACAAGAATTTACAACTAATCATTTGGCAATGAATACAACACTGCCAAAATAATTAGATGTAAATTCCTCTTAAACATAGTTAGTAGTCACATGTAATATAATGATCCAGTGATGAGCTGCCATAATCTTAGCAAACCAGTTTCCTATAAAAAGTTCTGATTTAAGGGATATAACACAGTATGTAATTTTTGTACGGGGGTCCTCATTATCTGAGGATAATTGGTTCCAGAAAATTTCGCTTAAAACGGGGACCAAATTTTCATAATGTGTATTAGGTACTTGTATATAGTAAAAAATGAATTGAAGGAACTGAAAAATGAGACAATTATTTTATTAGACATTTTTTATTATAATACTCATATGTTGAACAATGTAACAATAAATTAAAGGTTAAGTAAAATTTATTGAAGTTCACTATTTTTCAGTTTTATGAATAAAGAATGAATCCAGAGTTGTTTTTTTTGCTGTATTTTTTCAGATAAAATTGTGTCGTAGCATTTAGTTATGTCTTTAACATTTTGCTTAACTTTTGTAGCACAATCGTGAAGAGGGTCATTCTCACAAAAATATTCAAGTGCATAGTCAATTTTTTCAACAGCTTCCTTTAATTCTTTAATAAGAAAACTAAATACTAAAAATAAGAAAATTAAGACTTCACTTAACATAAAAATTATCGAAACTATCTACTACAAGCAACAATAAACGAGAAACTGACCATAGGTAGAAGGAGTCGAGTCAATAGGACACTTGAAGGAAGAGCAGTACATTGTTGTTGTTATTTGGTTTTTAGGAGCATTAGCAACTAAGGCCATATTGCTCCGGGAATATGCGGTGGTCATTCCCTGACTTTTCTGCATCCTCTGTATTTGGTGGTGACGGGCTTGAACCCTGGTCTAATCAAGAAAACGTGTGCTACACACTGCTGCTCCTTCCCACCTGGCTACAGAGGCGCCAAGAGCAGTACAGAAATAGTAAAGTGTGCAGTGGGGTGCTTCAATGCAAGTTGAAACAAAGTACATAGATAATATTATATTTTTTATGTTTTCATATTTTTACATGTATTATTTGCAACCTTGTAACTGCGGGGACTCGGATACCGGGGACCCCCCATACCTTTCTATATAAGAAGCAGCAATGCACTGAGCCATTCGGAATCGTACTTAACAATATAAAAAACAATTTTTACATGTTTATTAAAATGGAAAAAAGTACTGCTTAATTAAACAAATTTAACATATGTACATTTGAAACAAAGAAGATATAAAGAAGAGATGGGTAGGCAAACCATAATAATCCTTAAGAAAGAAATTCCTATCATTCTTGTATTATAAAATATTACATGTGAGCTATTTAGATTATTAAAAATAAAAAGTGTAATATAATCATTATAATATGCTGAAGTACACAATGCAATAAACAATATTTTAAAGAATATTAGTGACTCGTGTTAGTAAAATAATAGGGTGGACGTTTGTCTCATGTCAGGACAAACTTCAATGTGTATCGTAGCCTGCAACAAATAAGTGCACACACATAGTAACATAACTCTTGACCTATCTATTACAGAAATGGCTCTTTAACTACTAGAAATTAATGTTCCTTTGCATTTGAAGTTTATTTTGTACTCTGTATTATTTTCTACACCATTCTATAAGATTAAGATTATTTGATTTTGACATCATGTTATAACATTTGTTTGCATAAAAAATTTTATGCAACTGGTTTGCATGAACTAGTGCGCACCAACTCATCACTGTAATGATCATTATGGACTTTATCAGGATTAGGATATAAATGTTGGAAGACAATACCTACTATCTATATATATATTTATTTACATAATATTTTTAATAAATATAATGATGGAAGTGTAAGTTACACAGAATTCCCAAAGCTAAAAGGAAAAGTATAGAAATAAGTAATTAAAAAGTGACCTATAATATAAAAAGTGACATGAAATAAAAAAAAAATCAAAGTAATGGTAGCTAGTATCAGATAAGGGTGGGTAAATTTGGCTGAATATCAAAAAAGGGGTACAAAGCAAATATGCAAATAAATCTGATATCAGCAAAATAAAAGTTGATACATGATCAGGTATTTCATCATGGGACTATACCTGATCATGCATCAAAGGACTGCATTTCTGTACTTGTCCATAACTATGGAAGAGAAAATGTTTTTTAAAAAATAAATAAATACAATCGAAATAGGAAAGCAGTAAAACTCTCACAAAGTATGGACAAGGTAGTCCCCCAATGCAGCAATTATAATGAAAATCAAGCTAAATATGGACAAGGTAGTCCCAATGCAGCAATTATAATGAAAATCAAGCTAAATTAAAAATAAAAAGAATATATAAAGAGAATTTGTAACAGCTGAGAAAGTCACATAAAGCGAAGATCTAAAGATGAAAATTAATTAAAAAATACCTGAAAAATAGAGAAGAAAGGCCTGGAAATGACAGTGTGAATGCACATGGTCAAGACGAAAGAAACATCTCTATGCATTTATGATACTACCGTGAAAAAAGAACAAATAGAGACATTATAGTCTATTTGTTCTTTTTTCATGGTAGTATTATAAATGCATAGAGATGTTTCTTTCGTTTTGACCATTTGTATTCACACTGTCATTTCCAGGCCTTTCTTCTCTATTTTTCAGGTATTTTTTTATTAATTTTCATCTTTAGATTTTCGCTTTATGTGACTTTCTCAGCTGTTACAAATTCTCTTTATATATTCTTTTTATTTTTAATTTAGCTTGATTTTCATTATAATTGCTGCATTGGGACTACCTTGTCCATACTTTGTGAGAGTTTTACTGCTTTCCTATTTCGATCGTATTTATTTATTTTTAAAATTTATTAAAAAAAATTTGTTTTTTTCTCTTCCATAGCTATGGACAAGTACAGGAACACAGTCCTTTGATGCATGATCAGGTATAGTCCCCCTGACGAAATACCTAATCATGTATCAACTTTTATTTTGTTGATATCAGATTTATTTGCATATTTGCTTTGTTCCCCTTTTATAATATTTAGCCAAATTTACCCCTCCTTATCTGATACTAGTTACTCTTACTTTGATTTTTTATTAAGTGTCACTTTTTAATTACTTATTTCTATCCTTTTTCTTTTAGCTTTGGGCATTCTGTGTAACTTACACTTCCATCATTATATTTATATTTATTAAAAATATTATATACGTGTACATTTACATCCTTTGCTGCTGCTTTGCACGCTTTGGCGTATTTGTCATATCCGATTTATTAATTTTTATTTCCTCACCTTTCCTGGTTTTAACTCACTATTATTATCATAATATATCTTATATATATATATTTCAAATATATGAATATAACCTTTCACTGACAATTCTATGTGATCGCTGAAAAATGCCTCATCAGCCATTCAGTGTCTACTGTGAATAACTGGTTTGACATGAAGCTACAAAATGACATTAGACACAGTGGAGCAAAAGAGAGAGAGATACAAGACAATTACAATTAATAACTCTGTCATGCAGAAAATCTGTGTGAAAATTAAGATAATTAGACCACAACAGATTTCACTGACTTTCACCATTTTTAAAGTAGTGTGTTGATATCACAGCTGATAAATAATGCATATCACAAATGAAATTGAAGCCTTAATAAGGAAAAGTGAAGACACAGAAGAGAAGCAATGAGTCTTGTGTGGGTGGGTGTGTAGGTGGAACAGTATATATTAAAAAAAAAGAAGTAAGCTTAAGTCATGTGACAAGATGAAAATACTGGTGTTTTACCTTCCTTCTTAGAATTAATTTCATAACAATGACAGCAGCCATTATCAATCAACCTCATTGCTATTTCAATTAACAGCATGAGATTCTTGATAATTATACTCTGTGAAACTTAAAATATTTTGAATTTGTTTATGTGATTAACTTTTATCTATATGAAAATTAATTATAAATGATATATTAAGCATTACCAATATACTGGAGCAACTCAAATTAAATATGCGCAAAAGATAATAAATTACCGGGTCACTCTCCAAGTTATGAACACCTAATTTATAACCATTGTGCATGTGATCAAAGCTCAATATGATAAATGATATAATATTTTCACAGATGAACAATCTTTGAATATTTATTTTTTTCCTTAATCAATTAAAATGGGATATCAAGTTTGCTGTATTGCTTTGAATAAGAAACTAATTAAGAAATGCTCTCCTTTAATTTTTACACTGTCATAATGAAAGCCTGATATAATTAGTTGTGCTATTATTCATTGTGTTTCTTCAACCAATAAGATTTGTTTCATAAAATAATGCTGTTGAGAGGTTAGTGTCCACACTAAGTGTTCTTTGTACTGTCAAAAGTTGTGCCAATCCTTGAAACATATGGACCATGGCAATTGTAAAACAATGAACTGGTAGTTAACAACAGCTAGTAGATCGACCTGTAAAATACTATTTGCCAAGTTTGATTTCTTAGTTGTCACAATGACCACATTTGTCAAGCACTGATCATTGTGATATCAGCTTGATGTTACTGTAAGTTTAAGGCACTCTTCCCAGTGATGGCTAATCAACATCTACTGAAATTGTAAAAAGAGGCAAAATTTGTATATTTTCAACTCCTCAGATCTTATAGGAGAGAGTAAAAAATTTCAATTGCGAATTTGTCAATCTCAATCAGATATTCAAATATAATGTATATCTTCATATATATGAAAAAAAAAATCCTTTCTGAAAGCATATTTTATGTAAACTTATGATGCATATTGTTATGGTACTTTTGTATTAAAATTATACACTTTATATCATTGGGCATAAACTTAAAATAAACTTAATGCAAATAGTCTATAGAATCTTGGCATCAAATGTTCATTTAACACATTTAAAACATAAAGAAGTGTTACATTCATTTAAATGTAGCCATTTTTGCTACTTTTCCAAATCTCAGCTTTCAAACATTTACTCAGAAATCATTCTGAAAGAGTTCTACATGAAATATGAATCACAATGAAAAAGTCTGTCTGATTAAGATCACAGGAGAGGATCATTACTCTCTGGTTGCCATTTGATGTGCCATTTTATTGAGATCATCATAAATACATTAACAGACTGTCTTCGCTTCCAAGGGCCAGCTGGTTGGTGATATTGATGAATTTAATCTATGGCATACTTCCTGCATTGCCTTGTGAGGGCATACTAGACTGGGCTTAGTGACACATGAAATTTAGTTGTCTGTTGCTGTTGCATTGGTACAAGGTTATCTCACTTTTGTGAGCATACAATCTATTGCTGGAATTTCCCTCCTGTAATGCTGCAGGAATTGAATAGGATGGTGATCTGACCACACCATGACCAAGTCAGCCTTAACTTAAATGCAAGCTAGCTAGGTCTTCAAGTCTTGATTTGCCCTGTCTGGAACAGAGAATGTATGACACAGTCACTGGAGTTGCCCCAAGACAGTTCTACTAGATAGAGCAGGCATTGTAAATCAATAGCCTATCTTAACTGAAGCTACACAGACAGAGAAAACCATTTATAACAAAAATTTTATAGACTAACCAACTAGGGACAGTGGCAGATTTCCGCACAGGTGCACGAGGCATGAACCCGGGGCCTCTTAAATCGAGGGGGCCTCAAATCTCAGGTCTCAAAAAAAAATAATAATAATAAAATTGTTTCATTTTAAATTTTTACACTCATCTTTATTACCGTTACTGAATAAAACTATAATTTAATATGAGAAGTTAGTAAACTCTTATGCGAATATCCCTACATATTATAATATTAGATTTATTCGTGGAGGCAGTTCAAAACTATTCGCAACTAATTGGGAATCAATAAGCAAGCACAGTAGTCTTTTAAAGCCTCTGAAATCGCTACTGTGCTGGCTCACAGGTAACGGAGCATTGTCTTTTTTAATAGCTTTCGGAACTAACATTTCACTCACGAATCTGTTACAAATTACTAGAGTTTGGTGTGGTTGGTGTTTTAGTGTAGGAGTATTTTTGTTTTGTTATCAAGTAATTATCTGTAATATCTTATGTATTGTTTATGTATTTATCAAAACTGAATTGTCTGATGAGGCATGACATTTATAGCAAGTGATAATTGGGAATTAATTTTTTTCTTGCGTTATTTTAAAACCATTTTATCAGCCACGTTTCAAAAATGAGTCAAATTTCCACTAGATCCTGTTCTTTGTTTAGAGATTGCATGATATTTTTATTTTTAATAGTGTTTTTACTGTTGTCTACGACAGTGCTGCCCAAACTGGTGGCCGTCAACAAGGTTGATGGCCACCTAATATATTTTTATCTATAATATATTTATATCTATAAGGAATAGAAATCTGATAATGTGCCATGCCAAATAATGTGCATGTAGAATGCTAACAATGGACTGGGAAATTTAAGGAAATTAATTTGTGTGGGTACACCAGATGACTACATTTATGTAGTCGATCTGCCAGTTCCCCAGTAGTAATAATTATAAAATCAATAAATTTCTTTTAATCATGCACATGAAAATTGTTAGGAATTGTTGCTCATAAATTATTGTTCATTTTTTATATTAATGTATTTATTTAATTTATTTAGCCATGAAAAGAAGATTTGAGAGCGGAGCCGAGAAACGTAAAAAAGAAAAAGTAAAATATGCACGACAGCAAAGAAATTCGCTGAATAAATTTATAACCCATTCAAGAGCGAGCTGAAAAAGAAAAGGAAATCAAGAAACAAACTGAAATACCAACAACTAGCACTATAGATACAGATGTTACTAATGAAGAATGGGATAATAATGAAGAGGAACCGGAAAGAACTGATGAGCGAGCTGAAAAAGAAACTGAAGGATCAACAACTTGTGATACAGATGTTATCAATGAAGAATCAAATAACAGCGAAGAGGAATCGGAACAACAAAACAAATCATCAGCAGACTATGGTAAAAATAAAGATGACTGTGATTTTTCCTATGATATTGCATTGTGAACTTATCTGATAAAATGATACAATACTATTTAATATATAAACCATGCAATACTGGAGATATTACAACTCGTAAAATAGAATATGTAGAGAGAAACCGATCTTACTATAGAAATATTTGCGAATCAAATTTTTATTGTATGCAAGCAAATGGCACCAAAGAATTCCATCAGTGGTTGATATATTCAGGAACAAGTAAATGTATTTATTGTTATGTGTGTAGACTGTTTTCCCATGCACAGACACAGACAAAATTTTCAACGGGATTCAATGACTGGAAAAATTTAGCCAAAAAATAACGCGAATCTTCCCGAGGCCATATCAAATCAATGTTGACTCTACAAAAATGATTATCAATTGCTGAATGTATCGATATGCACTTGGAACAGCAAATTGATTCAGAACAGAAGTATTGGCGAGCCGTTTTACAATGAATCATTGCCACTGTGAAATTATTGGAGAGTTTGGGAGTAGCATTTCGTGGCCACAGAGAAGAAACAGATTCAAATCGAAAGGGAAATTTTTTAAGTTGTATTGAGTATCTAGTGGAATTCGATGGCTTTTTGCAAATTCATTTGCAAAAATTTAGCAATCCAGGTAGTGGAAAGGTGAATTATTTATCGCACACAGTATGTGACGAATTTATAGGTTTAATGGGTAGCAAAGTCAAAAAATATTTAATTTCTGAAGTTCAAGAAGCAGTTTATTACTACTGTAGACTCTACTCCCGATATAGCTCATATAGACCAATCAACTTGTATCTTGAGATTTGTTGACAAAAATGGAAATATAAAAGAACGATTTTTTGGTTTTCTTAAAATCGAAAATCACGATTCTGAATATTTAGAACGAATTGTTCTAGAATTTTTGAGATTTATCGGTAGATATAAAAAACTGTAGGGGGCAAACGTATGATAATGCGGCAAACATGGCTGGCAAATACAGCGGATTGCAAGCAAGAATAAAACATCATATTAATACAGCAACCTATGTACCATGCGCTAGCCATACATTAAATTTAATGGGAAGTTGTGCTGCGGAATCCGTAAAAACATGCGTGTAGAATGCACACTGTAGTGGCACCGAAAATATTTAGAGGGGGGCCTCAAAATTGAATTGCACCTGGGGCCCTCTCAAGTGCTAAATCCGCCATTGAGGGAGGGAGAAATACTAACCAGGGGTCCTTCAATCCATACACCCAAGGGAAGTGTAATATCTTCCAATGGCAGACATCTGATGGGTTAATTTTTTGTCTTCTCATAATTTTATCTTGAAGGATTAATGAAACTTCCACAGGGAAGAACATGTCCATTTCAGCTCAAGTGGTTTTTATTTTTTTGCCCTCTACTACATAAAAGAAACACTGGATGCATTATCATGTTGTTTCCACTTTTCATTAATACAGTAACCTCCAGAATTACTAACACTGTGCATCCCTGAAAAGTAGATTGTAAAATTTGTAAATTTAGATTGATTTTTCTATTGGCATCATGGAATAATGAAGGGGTGTGTTCCAAAACATCAAATGTCCACTTTAAATAATGCTTGATAGCTAGATGTCATATTTAACTGGCGATAACCATAAGATTTAAAAAATATATTTTTATGCAATATACAGTAGAGATGGACTGCATTTTAGGAGCCACATATTAGTTGACGTATATACAAGAACATTTTTGCTCAGTAAAAAAATCACCATTGCTGCACTGCAGTTCGGTACAATGACTTTGGAGTTGTATATAGAGAACAGTTATTACTGTATAATATAAACAGAAATAAAAAATTGCAGACGTAATTTTCTAGTTTATGATTCCAATTGTTTAATTCCCCCAGTCTCCTTTTACAAATCAAACTGTAGTGTGACAACATGTAAAATACTATCTGCTAAGTTGCATTTCTTAGTTGCTGTGGTGATCAAGTTTGTTAAGTCCTGATCATTATGACATAAACTTCATGTTATTGTAAATTTAATGTGCTTTTTCCAATAATGGCCAATCAACATCTGCTAGTGCTTCCAAAATTCTTTGCACCTTATATTGATGCAATAAAATTATCTAAAAGCTGCTCATTTATTCACTGGAAACATGAAATGACTTCAAAGAATGCCGCACAGGTCTCAGTGTAATAAATTAATTAAACTTTTCTTTTTCTTCTTAACAGGAATCACTGTTATCTAACAGGTAATACCTTTGGTAATTTGTACTTTAATTATGTGTGCTTTGATAATATCAAATACTTCACCACAAATATATTTTAAACAGTGTGCTATATTTAATTGTATGTACAGTATATGAATTATTAAATATGTTAAATACAGTACATAAAAGCTGAAAATATTTCAAAATGCAATGCTTTATGAAATCATGGAAGAGTTTGTAAGATTAAGATATGAATCTGTAAATCAAATGGCTTGTGTCAAAAATTTTGTTTTTGAATGATTGAAAGTTAATAAATTGGATGTTCATAAACTGGAAGCCTACTGTAGTGTTAAGACGGTGACCCTTATTTAGTTTTATAATCTTATATGAGATATTTTTTTACTGAACAGCACATATGAATACCAAATTGCTCATCATGTATTATTCAAATAAGCAAGCCTGTCACTTGTTTGTAGTCCGGAGTAACTGTTTTGCCAAAGTAAAGACCAAGGTGAAATACAGTGGTTATGTTCGACTATTACCAAATGTGGCTGTCACCATAATACCTGCTAAGAATTTCAGCCTTCAAAGATATTAAGCAATGAAAAAACACTGTGCATAAATAACAAAGGTATCTAATGTTATTATACAGTTATAAAAATTCAAATGGAGTTTTGTAAAAAATTTTTTATCTAAATCATTTTGCTGAATTGGCATAAAAATACCTACTAATGAAAACTAAATGGTGTTTCAAAATTAAATATTCTGGATTCATAATTTAAAAAAATCAAGTTATCTTTTACTCATTGAAGGTTTCTTCATTTTCTTTTATAAAAGAATTGCAATTACAGCAGATAAAACTCTCATATGTATTCATAAATTCACTTGAAGAAATAAAGCATGGATGAATCTTTTCATACAGATATGCAAATATATGCAGTTTTAACTTAAAATTATAGAGAAAACAAAATTATCTTCTCAATATATCATGCAGTAACTTACAGAAATAGTCAGGAAGGTCAAAATGATAGTCAAGATAACAGGACTGAAAATGACACTGGGCAATTAAATTAAGCTAAATTAATCAAAATAAATGAAGCAATAATTTACAACATAACAGATGTAGTTCAAATAAAAAATGAAATAATATGAATATAGGAATCATATGCTGTAAACAAAAAAAAAAAAAAAAAAAAAATGAGGGGTTCAAAAACTGACCATATTTTATGTACACTATAAGAAATGAATATTCAAGAACTGAATAAAGTATTCCATTAATTAAATAAAATTTACCCAGTGAGAATGAAAGAAATAAGTTTTCTCACCAAGATAATGCTGAAATTTCTTAACTTTAAAATTAAATAATTTTTAAATGATATAGAATGAAAAAGGAATGGAAAGCAAAACAAATGGAATTAAAAGTTAAAACTCATTTTCCATCAAAGTAATTTTGAAGACCCTGTACTTAAGCTAAAATTTGACCATGGAAGGTAACTTTTATCATTTTTTTAGGGATATATATATATATACACACACACTAACCATAGGAAAGTAAAGTTGTAGAACGGCAAAGAACAGCAAAATGCAAGTTAAAGATAGACGTCAAAATTATGCATTCAAGTACAGTTTTTAATCTAAATAAGTAACTGGGATTAATACCATAAATTTCTCCAAAATTTACCCAAGTAAATATAACAATCACAAATTTCCTTCCATCTACTGCTTACTATTATTAATCACACATTTGTTGGCTTATTAAAATGGTGTAATATAATAAATATGGTCATGAGAACACAGACACTTGCTAAATCCACTTTGAAGGCACTGCCATGGTATTTTTAATGGTGAGGTAAACTGTTAATCTAAACTTAACTAGATATATCACAATATTTCAGCAAAACAATCTTAAAAATGAATTATGGTCCCAAAAACTGTATCAGTTGCTTCGTGACTAGTAGTAAAAAAAGCTGACTAAATAATAATAATAACTGTTCAGTGTGATAATTAATAAAATAATTATTTCAAACATTAATCTTCATCACTGCCAAAATCTTCTTTTCCTTCAGTATCCCACTTTGGAATTGATTTCCGGAGACTTTCAAGCATTTCCAGTTGGGCCTATAAAAGAAAAAGAAAAGAGAAATAGAATGTTTCAATAACTAAATACACAACTCATTCCTATTTTCAATGTGCAGATGGCCATTCCCATGGAATGATGTATAAGAATTACCCAAATAATGTCCCATATATTTTTTCCTCACAAAATAATCTCCTTCCATCTCATGAGGATATATTTCCTGCTGAAAGTCCTGTGCTGCATCTCAAAACTACTTTTTCACAACCCAAACAAGTTCCATGTGATTCCTAAGCTTTTGACTATAGAGAGTATCTTTCAGAAGTGTGAGCACATGTAATATAAAAGAACAAACATCCAGACTATATGACAAGTGAGGCAGCACACTCCAAATCAATTTTTTGATTGCTTCTCTGATATTCAGATTAGCAGGATTCTCTCTCTCTCTCTCACATATATCTTTCTGGTCGATCTTCATTTTTTTAAAAGCTTTTCAGAGTTTTCACCTCAACTCAGCAGTAGCAATACCCCTGGTTTTAAACAAGTGACAACCCATTCCCCGACAGGCCAAGATTTAACTTTTATATTTGAGAAAAGTATTTGGGTTTGGAATTGTGCTTTTAGTGTACTATCATTAATTTTAATTTTTTAAATAAATTAATAAATTAATTATTAATAAATAAATAATAAAATAATAATAAATAATCATAAATTAATTTTAGTTCTAGATAATAATTAAATTTTTAATAATAATTGAAAATTTTGCAAATGCTTTTTGCCACTAAAAATACTCATTAATTTTAATGAAATAAAAAATTCATTAATTTTATAGCTCATTAATATTTTCAGAAAAATGTTGGTAACATAAAAAGAAGCATTCAACATTTAATCTCTGCTGAATTTACATTTGTGGAAGCAATAATTGCATAAAACTTTGGCATCACTCCAACACAACCAATTAAGTTAATATTTACAAAAAAAAAAAAAAAACACACACACTTTGAAATTAACATAAAATGTAATGAAAAAAATAAATTTTTTTATTAATTCTGCATTTCATGAATATTATTTACATGAAAAAGTAACACAAAATCATCGAAATGATTCATATTAATTTTTCCATGGTTCTTGTGACATTCATTAAATGAAAATTCTATATTGTTAAAAAAAAAAAAAAAATTGTAATACATCTCTTTATGTGTCCATTTTTTTATTGCCATAATTTTGATTTTTCTTATGACAATTTTCTTTGTATATTATCACCTGCATGTCACTTGCAAATTGATACCTTCTAAATTCATTGGGGGAGAAAACATCACCGTGGACCTGCATATAGTATTCTGGCTAATATCATATGAAGCACACAATTCATCCAACTGCCCCACAGAATTGTAAAATGTGATGATCTGTGTCCCCTCCACCCCTGTTGAAGCATCAATTTTATTGCCACAATACACATTACCCAATGTTGATTCTTTTTTGTGGTAATGTAGGATATTTTTGTGACGTCTTCCTGGAAAGGAAATGTACTGGGGTTAGCTGATTTACTGTTTGTGGCTACAAACTCTACCAGAATGTCTCTTATTTTCCTGATAATACTCACATATGCGAGGGATGAAATCTGAGAAACTCTGGGATAGTGAAAAATATGACAGTGTGACGAAAAGCAGTGTTTCACTACACAAAAAACTAAACTTGGATGGACACAATGGAATAACATAAGTGATATTGTCTACTCTCAGGGCCACTCAAATTCACAAAGCAAAAAACAAAATAAATGAATAAAAAAACTGCCTATATAAGACTAAAGCCCCTATTAGTAAGGTACAAAAAGAATCAGCTAGTAATCCCTAATGAGTTAACAGAATTAAATATTTTTCTTCTGGCTGTCAAGGGACAGGATGCTACTATATTTCACCAGGTGTCTTAAGGATGTAATAAAAGTGTGTTGTGTGGGTTGAAAAACCTGGAATAAAAGAAGGTAAGGTAATATAGGTTTCAGAGTTTATTCTCTGACAATTTTGCAAAAGGTCCATTAAAAAGATGCATATCATCATTTCATGCATGCTTGATAAGTAATTATGTTATCTATAGGAATGTAATTTTAGTAAAATAATAAGAGGAGTTTACCTCAATATAGTACGTAGAACACTTCCATGTGATACCCTCCAGAAATTAAAATGGAAAAAACGAAAAAAATCGACAACTTACCGGTACATTAAAGTAAAATATAAATAATTAAATAATCAATTTAACACAATTCAAAATCAATTTAAAACAATTAAAAATCAAATTAACGCAATTAAAAGAATCTAACGAAAATATTCAAAACGATTTTTCGTTTTCGAAAGATATTTTCGTTAGATTCTTTTAATTGCATTAATTTGATTTTTGATTGTTTTAAATTGATTTTGAATTGTGTTAAATTGATTATTTAATTATTTATATTTTACTTTAATGTACCGGTAAGTTGTCGATTTCTTTCGTTTTTTCCGTTTTAATTTCTGGAGGGTATCATACGGAAGTGTTCTACGTACTATATTGAGGCAAACTCCTCTTATTATTTTACTAATATTATTATCAATGTAGAACATATTGAGTATTACAGCTCTGATTCATACTATAGGAATGTAATGTAATGTCGAGTCAGTGTGGTGCAACATAAACACTGAAAAAACAAAAACTGGGAGTATGTTATAAGTCAAATGACTGTGATCAATATACCGAAAAACTAATAATAGCTGATCAGAAGACATACAGATCTAGTCCTAGAAAAGGATGCTTCAAAAAGTTATGTCCAACTTTGGGCTAGGTGGTGCATTTTCAAATTATTTGACTTGTCTTTTGTCATCTCACTTTGAATTTGTATTGCACCCTATCCTAATATTTATAATGATAGGGTGCCTGTTCATTTTTAAATTAAGAGTAAAGTGATGAAGAAGTTTTACTATTAGTAGTGGCAAATGATGCAAGAAAGCAGGCTTATACAGCATTGGCCAAAAAAATACTTCCCATATCACCTGTCCATCCCCTCCAATAATTTGTGTAGTTTGTCCTTGAATTTATTCAAACTACCCATCTTCACAAAAACAAATGCAAGTTTGTTCTAGTAATCAACCACCTGCTCGTTGAAGGCAAACTTCCGAACATCTATCCTGCAAATATTCTCCCTTAATTTGAATTTATGCCCTCTCATGAGTGTAGTCTGAGCAAGAAGAAGAATGCATTCAGCACTGATCTTGCTTAGTCCATTCAAAGCCTTAAACACTTCAATCAGATCACTTCATAGGTGCCTAGTCTCCAGATGAAGAATTGAAGCCTTTCTTGGTAAGCACAACCACCAGGTCAGTGGAGTTTACAATAAATCATCAATACAAACGTTAATCGTATTTAGCAGTCACGGGTTTCAACCCTGGTCCACTCAAAGAGCATGCGCTACTGCACTCGCGCTTCTGACCGCTCGGGTACTGTTCTGCTCACCAATCTTGCTGCCCTTCTCTGTACTCATTCTAGCAGCTCCACATCCTAAAATGAGACCTCCAGACCTGTATGCAGTACTAAAGATGTGGCCTGACCATTGCCTTATAAATTGGGATAATCACCTCCTTATCCCTGCTAGCAAAAGTCCTGTATATCACTGAAAAAACCCCATGAGCTGTCCTGGCAGCGTGTCTATATTGCACAGAGAACTTTATATCTGACTGCACAATTACCCCCAGGTCTTTTTTATTTTCTAATACCCAGAGTGTAGTACCACATAGATGGTACATTACTCTAGCATTACTGATACCCATATACAGTACTTTGCATTTGTCATGTGACTATCTTTTCTAGATCCTGTTGCAGTAGCACACTGTTGTTATTGTCATTAACCACCCTGCCAACTTTTGTATTATCTGCAAACTTGGACATTAAGCCTGATATGCCTTCATCAATATCATTGGTAAATACAGAAAACAACAATGGGTCCAGCACTGAACCCTAGAGGATTTTACTAATAACATTAGTCCACAAAGAGCAGTGTCCATTAATAACCACTTTCAGTCTTCTCCCACTCAACTATCCCTTTATCCATAGTAGCAACTTGCTCATAATGCCACACTACACCAGTTTATACAGCAGTCTTTTATGTGCAACAGAATCAAAAGCTTTCCTGAAATCCAAGTATATGATTTCAAAATGATTTTTTTTGCATCCAGTTTCTTTCTGACCAAATCACAGTAACAGATCAAACTGGTCAAACAAAATTTCCCCTTAACAAACCCATCCTGTGTTTGAAGTATAATTATGGCCTTGCTTAGATTATCGTGCATTACTTCTTGTTTGTTTTCCCTGGAACAGAAGTTAAACGAACAGATCTGTAATTACTTGTGTCATCCTTCGACCTCTCTTTCTAAACTGGGGATACATTTGCACATCTTCAGTCCACGGGACATCCCTGAAACAAGGATGCTCTCATAATTAGGGCTAAGGGTTTGCTTACTTCCTTTGCTGCCTCCTTTAATATTACTGGATAGATCTCATCCACCTCAGGTGCCTTTCTTATGTTTAACTTTGACAATTTCTCGTCCAATTTCTTCTCAGTTCTAACAAAATCGTTTAGCTCCCTGTTCAAGCTTGATAAACTTCTGGCTCTGGTATCTCCTTCCCTAAAGAATTCCTCATGTGTGAATGCAGATGCAAATACCCATTCAGTTTGCCAGCAACCTGAGCAGGATCATCAACAGTTGAACCATCATAATGAAGTGCACCAATTTGATTATCCTCTTCCTTCTAGAGTTTACATAAGTAAAGAAGTCTTTGCTGTTTTTCTTTGCATCCTTTATCAAAGATTTCTCATAATCTGCCTTTGCTTGCCTGAACTCCTTTGTGACTTGATTACAGACTAGTTTATTACTACTGTAGGCTTCTGTCACTTGATAATTTATATGTATCTGATACACTTTTATTTTCTGCCAAAAGTTTCATCAGTTCATCTGACATCCATTTAGGTCTATACCTTGAAGAAGTATTTCTTAATTGGTATGAAATGCCTAGAAGCTTCTATGATTCATTATTTGAGAATTTGTTGATGGTAACATTATCAGTTGTTCCCACTGTATAGAATTTAAAAACTGTCTGAGACCACTGTGGTCACATTGATGAAAGCAAAACCTCTCCCTTTACCTTGATGGTAGGTACATCTAAGTAAATCCCAAATCAATACACCGATCACTACCATTTAGTGGCTCTTTTATCTGTAGATTTTTAATGCATGAATAATCACTGCTGATAATCAGATCAAGTGTAGTACTGTTGCCTCTTGTTGCCTCTCTAACATGCTGCTGTAAGAAACAATCATCCATTAACTCCACAAAAATTTTGCTAGTCTGTGAGTGACCAACCCACACATTCCAGTCAATACCCAGAGAGTTAAAATCTCCCATTATAAGGCATTCTGATTTACTGGCCCACTCTATTTCTCTGTATAACTGTTCATTGTGCTCATCAGAGTCATTAGTTTGTTATGTTGTTTGTTATTTGGTTTTTAGGAGCATTAGCAACTAAGGCCATATTGCTCCGGGAATATGCGGTGGTCATTCCCTGACCTTTCCGCATCCTCCGTATTTGGTGGTAACGGGCTCGAACCCCAGTCTAATCAAGAAGCGTGTGCTATGCACTGCTGCTCCTTCCCACCTGGCTACGGAGGCACCCCAGAGTCAATAGGCCTATAACACATTCCTACTCTCATTTTTGCTTTCCCAGTGCTTATGTCACACTAAACTGACCACCAATATCAAATGGATCCACTGATTTAGACTGTATGTGCTTCTTAAGAGCATAATCCCATCTGCCATGCTGTCCTGTCTGTGCTTTCTGTACTCTTCATATTCAAATTCTGCATTTCCTGTGTATAAGTAATGCCACATCTCTGATTGTTGTTGTTGTTATTTTGGTTTTTATGAGCATTAGCAACTAAGGCCATATTGCTCAGGGGATATGCGGTGGTCATTTCCTGACCTTTGCGCATCCTCCGTATTTGGTGGTCACGGACTTGAACCCCGGTCTGATCAAGAAGTGTGTGCTACGCACTGCTGCTCCTACCCACCTGGCTACGGAGGTGCCACTACATCTCCAAAATCCCAACAATGTTTGCATATGATGTCAAGACATCATATACTTGACCAGCACTTCAAATTTATTTACTATAATCCTATCGTTGGTGTACTTGCAAGTATATGTGCACTTGTTCTTACTCTTAGTTACCCTAATGCAGCCCATGTATTTACTTGTTTCATGATGATTCCCGGCAGTTCTTGGAATCCCCAGCCTCCTTGAAAGTAAAGTGTTGGGGATTTCAAGGATTACTACTCATTCCAATGACGGCCTCTGTAGCCTAGTGGTCAGGAGCGGAAGTGCAGTAGCACATGCCAAGTAGACCGGGATTTAAGCCCCTGACTACAAAATATGGTCGATCTACCAACCCGCACTGGACCAGTGTGGCAGATTATGGTCCATTTCCCTCAACATGAATCATTGAGGAGGCTGCCATACTCCAGTGGGTTGACAATGGCTGCAGTTTACCTTTACCTTACCTTACTCATTACAATAGGAGAAGCTATTCTATTACTCTTGAAAATTATAAGTTAATTATAATACATAGCAAAATTATCCAACTAATGCCAATTTAAGTGATTCAAACTTTAAAGCTCCTATTTAGCACAATTAGAAAAATTTGAATTCCCCTACCACTCACTCTATAACTATAACAATGGCAGTAGATTCAAATGATACAAATGGGCTATGTATATTAAGTAGTAAATCTTAATATACAAAATCTCTAGCTAAATTAAAAATCAAATAACAAGCGTGACTAGGACTATAAAGTTATTTATAGAGTACTATTGCCTTTGTATAAGGCAATGGTAAGGTCACACCTTGAGTACTGCATACAGATCTGGAGGCCTCATTTTAGGAAGGAAGCCGCTGGAACGAGTACAGAGAAGGGCAATGAGATTGGTGAGTGAAACAAAGGGATGCTGCTACCACAAAAGTCTTCAGTTTTGCAAATTTCAGCATCTGGGGATTTAGGCACCTGCAAGGTAATCTGATTTATGTGTTTAAGGTTTTGAAAGGATTCAGCAAACTCAATGCTGATGGGATTCTTCCTCTTGCTCAGAATATGCATATGATATGCATAAATTCAAACTGAGAAAGGATGGTTGCAGAACAGATGTGCAATGTTCACTGCTGGAATATGGAACAGACTTCCATCTGTTGTTGTGGAAGTTGACCGTTTAAATAAATTCAAGGCAGAATTAGAAAAACTATTGGAGGGAATGAATAAGGTGGAATGGGAGGTGCTTTTTTTTTTTTTTTTTTTTTTTTGCTGATGCTGTATAAGCTTGCTTTCTTGCATTATTTGCTAATGCTAATACTTCAAACTTGTGTATGTAGAACTGGAAATTTAAAGCGCAGAGCACTGAAAGTTTCATCCCTTTGGGAATTTATTATTTTTTTAATGGATTATCATTTTTTACATGACCCTTACAGAAATATTATGTGACAATAAATGCAGGGATAATAGCGTGCAAGAAGTTGATGTTTTTATTCAAAAATATACTACAGATATTAATTTCACAGAACTGATTAATCTTACCAAAGGTGATATACAGATCGACAAAAAGAGTGAATGCAATGAATAATGAGTCATTGAGAGAGGGACATGTCTGAGAAAGTTAGCATCCTTCCATTCATCTATATATTATAGAATTTAAAAACACAACACTTAAGGGATGACATAATCGAGCGTGTCATCCCTTAAAGCAGCGATTTCCAAACTGGGAGGCGCGAACTAGTGCAAAAGGAGGTGCAAAAAGTTTAACAGAAATGTAATTTTCATAACATAACATATATAAATAAAAAAAATATATACACGAGTTTAATAAACAAAAGCAAACCTTCAAAAAAAAGTTTCTGTTCCATCAAATGCATTGCTAGTGTCGTACCAAGTTTCTTACAGAATCGCAAAACGTAAAAAAACCACACACAATAGGAGAAACTCTAGTTTTGCTGAAGAACTAGAAATTGCATAATTATGGATGTTTTACTTCAAGGGAGGCGCAGGCTCAGAAGCCCACGCCTCCCTTGAAGATTTTAAAAACATAACGCCTTAAGGTGTTATGTTTTTAAAATCTTCTACTGGTCATAAATAGTTCACATTTTGATGCTACCCTACATTTTAATCAATTATGAATACAACTATAAACAATCCATTTTTTATTTTTAAAATAAAAATATTTAAAAATTTATTAAGTATATTTTTAAATAATTTTTTAACGTAACACCATTGGGGCATGTGTGCTTCTTTTTTTTTTTTTTTGTTTAAACTCAAAACCTTCTTTTTTGGGCATGACATAAATTGTTGCCGTGGGAAGAATTTTGCACACTGCTAAGATTAGCAGAGAAGCACCTGTGAAAATGAAAGTAACGTATTCTTTGTAATTGGTGCTGGAGTTGTTCATGCTGGCACTTTTCATCTTCACCTATGAAAATGAAAAACTTCTGAGCTCTTCAGTGTGGGTGCTCATACTGTTTCCATAAGCCAAAATGAATCAACAATTGGGGCTATTCATAAAACATGCAACGATAGTGCACTTCCAGAATTAAACAAAAATAGATGCTGTTAATTTGAAATTCATATTTTTAATGATTGCATAGATAAGGTTTAATGAAAATGTATTATTTCATTTGTTTATGGCCAAACTTCTTCATTAACAAAACAACTTCGTAAGTGGTTTTTTAAATGAAAGGTTGCTCTTACGAAGAAAGGCTTAAGTTTTGCAAATTACAGTGTCTGGAGACTAGGCACCTGCAAGATGATTTGATTGAGGTGTATAAAGCCTTCATTGGGTTGAGCATGCTCAATGCTGATGGGATTCTTCCTCTTGCTCAGAATGAGAGGGCATAAATTCAAATTGAGGAAAGACAATTGTAGGATAGATGTGCGGAAGTTTGCTTTTAGCCAGTGGGTGGTTGATTGCTGGAACAAACTTCATCTGTCATTGTAGAAGTTGGTAGCTTAAACAGATTCAAGGCAGAACTAGACAAACATTTGGAGCGAGTGGATGGGTGAAATGAGAAGGGTGTGTGTGTGTTTTTTTTTTTGGCGGATGCTATATAAGCTTGCTTTCTTGTATCATGTGCCCTTGCTAATGCTAACTAGTGATGCAGACCGAAAGGAAACAAACAATAATTGAGGAATACTAAAATTGTAATTTTTGTCACTCTAACTGACATCCTTTTTTTTGACAAAAAAAGGCCGCCATAGCGTTGCAAAAAAATGCACCCATTCGACCATTAATAACAATTAATCTTAATGCCCAACACATTACAATTTTAAAACATATCCAGCCATTTCTGATCAACATAATTACAATATCCAGGATCATCACTAGTGCAGACAAGAAATTACGCTCCCAGATAAGAATACAAGCTTTATAGCCTTCTTTAATTAAGCTTTGTTAGGTCTATGCTGAATGTAGCATTTTTACTACCTGATCCATGGAGGTTAAATTTAGATTTCGTAGAGAATATTAAAGATTTTCATTGCTCAATTATCCAATTAGCATATTTTTTTAACCCAGTTTAGTCATTTTTAAATTGTGGATTTTGACAATAAGGACTTCTTATGAGGTCAATATACTTTCAGAAGACTCATCACAAGCCTTCATCAAACAGTTCTAATGCTTGCATTTACCGCATATGTTCCTTTCACATAGATTTTAGGTCTGTGGAACTTGTACAATGATTACAGGTATAGATGCTTCAAAACTCTGTCCTGTACTGCAGTACATTTTCATTTCAGTACAATTGCAGATTTTCTTCTGACACCTCCTGTATCGCATTTCTTTTGAGTAACCTTGACAAGGTAGACCAGTTACAGTTAATTTTTGTAGCTGTATGCTAGAAATGCCCTCCCTGTCAAAAGTAATAATTATGCTTTTCTCTCTTGGAGTTAATTGGGTGAATACCACACTACTTTTTAACAGGAAATGAAGACAGACAGTGGCAGGTGGAGCCTTTTATAAACAAGATGTTGCAATACCATTCTAATATTACAGAATGATGATGCAGTATCACACTAGTTTTACATAATGATGTAATAGTGTCTTATGATGACATTTTTATCTATTTAAGGAATTAAGGAAATATTAAACTTTAAGAGGATGATGCAATTTATGTGGATGCCACTGAGTGTACACAAGGTGTATCATAATGTGTGGGACCCACTTCAGGGATGGATTAGGAACTAAAAACAATAAAAAAAGTTAATGTAAACACAGGTCTGATTTCACTTTGTTTCCTAGTTACAGCTATTTTTGCATTCCAGCAGCTATTGATGTTTACAGGAAACGCTCAAAATGATCACCGTGTGCCTCAAAAAGCCTGCAAATGCCTCATCACAGACCTTCTCATCCACTCAAAAGTTCCAAGTGTCTGTCAGATTTGCTGTTGTGGTGGTGATGGGTCTACTACCATCTAAAACTTGTTTTCTAAATGAACTAGTTTCTGCAAGGTGTTCATGTATTCTTTGAAAGGTTTTTCTTATTTGGAAGTTTTCTGCATACAGATGTCTAGCCTTAGCTGCATTGCATCTAGGAAGGCCTTACATGAGATATATATCTGCCCTCTCTCAATTTGAATAAGCCTTCATTATCACAACAAATGCACAGTATCAAAATCTTAATAATAAGCTCCAAATCCCTTGTCAGGAGAGCTAATAGAAATAACTCAAAAAATGCTACAGATATTGTTTACATAACTACAGCAAGGCCCTCTATGAGACATCAATCATTGTCTGTAAACAGTTAAATGGAGCCAGCTATGCTAACTCAGTTTATGGAAAGAATTGCTGGAACACAAAAATTCTGTAATTGGGAAACAAGGTAAAATCAGACCTATATTTACATGAATTTTTTTTATTGTTTTGAGGTCTGAAATCCATCCCTGAAGTGGTTCCACATGTTATGATACACCCTGTATATATATATTATATAAAAATAATATCTGGCAATAAAGGAGTATTATTATAAGGTGAAAGCATGTTCTAAAATTGACAATATCTTGCATACGATTTCATGAAACTGCCAGAGAGCTAAAGCGAAAAAATGTAATCACGATAAAAAACAACAACAACAATAACAGGAACAAAAAATACATGTTTAAAAAACCTGGGATATTCTATTAAAAGAAGGAAGAAAAAAGTTCTTGCTGTATTTAGTAATCATGTACACGCTACCCAGTGTGTGTGTGTGTGTGTGTATGTAAAATCTCATTTGATCTAATTTACAGCAATTAAAAATTCAGCACAGCAATTCCTTGTGCAACCTTTAGATGAAAATCAGTGAGGTTTAATAAATACTAATAAGTTTGGTGTGTCACTTACCTTAACTATTTGTGAATGATGAATTCTCTTAGACTTAATTGCTTTCATTCGCAGAGGATTTACATCATGAAAAGCTAACTGCAAAAAAAAAAGAAAAAAACAATTTGTATATGGGCATATACTATATACCATATATGACCTGACCTGATCAACAGCCTTGGGACCATCAGTTGGTGATTAAGCAAAAAAATTATGAAATTTAAACAATTGTGATTTAGTGAGCAATCAAGATTTTTAAATATATTAAAAATCTCAATTGCCTCACAAAAATAACATGGCATATTATGATAATTTCTTGGACTAATATAAAATTTCCAAACAAGTTGATTTAAAGTTTTCTTCTATTTACTTTTGTTTTTCTAGTAACATTTATTTCATTTGTCAACTGATAATGGAAATGTCCTTTAATTTACAAGACTGATGTTAATTTTTATCACAAGTTTTCATAAGGCTTTAATCTAATTGATTTAAAGTTTTCATATACAGTATTATTATTACTACAAATTTTGTGATAATTTGATTTTTTGAAAGAAATGTTTGAATACACTTTTCTTTCCATAAATGGCACTGTATTCAGTAATGGTGCCCTCTTACAGAATGTAGTAATAATCTGAAATTCTGATGCCTAATTAAAGCATTTAAATAAAAAAAGTGCGTAACTCTAGAGGTCCCTCAGAACAACGTTTCAGGTTTCTAGGCTTTATAGCCTTGGAGCTATGGTGCCAACAGACAGACAAATGGGCTCTTTTATTATTACAAATACTGCAATAATTAAAGAACTTCTGGCATTTATCAAGTAGTCCTTTGATTATATTTCAGAAAAAAAGTGGCTAATTGGAATCTTTCAGAAACAAAAGTGACTCAGTAATTAAGATCAGTGGCCAAAATGATTGAAATATACATAAGAATGCATTTTGTTAGATCCATAGTAGACATCCTGATGCACATGGTAACTCTAGAGCTACAGTTGCAGGAAGACCATTAAGAGAAGTGCAAAAAAATTAAGTACCATCTTTACTGTTTTAAACCTTCATGAATATGCAAATGAAATGAAATGAATTGCAAAAATTCTGTTTCTACAGGAAAATTTTCACATTGACAAAACATAGGTATAAGGGTGTAAACCAGAGAGGGATTAACAATAACACAGACTGATCATTCAAATATATCTCAACATCAGCTGTTCAAAAACTGCAAATGGATTCTTGTATCAGTTTAACTAGAGTTTTGGCATTCAGATTGAACTTTAAAATCAAAATTACAAGGACATCTTAGAATTTCATAGAAATATAGTAAACTTTAAATAGTTCAAGTGAGATTTTAAGTTGAGTCATTTTAAGGTTCTTTTGTTAGCTTTGATTTTTTATCTGAACCTGTTTTTGGCTCATTATTAAAACTTTGCAATGCATATCACTATCTCTATTGTAACTGATATTAAAATAGGAATTCCACTATATAGAATCCATTGGCCAGAAAAGCATTGAAGACATGGATACAGGGAGCCGGATGGTTGGTATGGCATATATTGGCATAACGACGGCAATTATCATACTATGCCAGTTTTTGCGACTAGCTTTTCAGATTGTTAATTGTAATTCAATATGTTAACCACTATTACACCAGTATAATGCTAAAGGTTTGCTATTTTTGTGAGCTGAAAACATCCTATTTGATTATAATTATTCAGGATACCTCTGATGTTTTGTCTTGTGTTATATAACAGAGTCAATGTCCATCTCCCTTCTGTTTCATAATCTGAACATTCTCTAGTATTGATAGTTTATGTTGTTGTTATTTGGTTTTTAGGAGCATTAGCAACTAAGGCCATATTGCTCCGGGGATATGCGGTGGTCATTCCCTGACCTTTCCGCATCCTCCGTATTTGGTGGTCACGGGCTCGAACCCTGGTCTAATCAAGAAGTGTGTGCTAAGCACTGCTGCTCCTGCCCACCTGGCTACGGAGGTGCCAGGTGGGCAGGAGCACCATGAGTAATATATGAGGGTACAATTCTCAGTCTAGTTAAAACAAGTTTCTCTCTTTGTGAATATCTAGCTGACAAGTTTTCAATTTCAGCATGATTTTAAACAATTTGTTTGATGTTTGCTCTGCCAGAGGTTCTGACACTGATCTCTACTCAGCTGCAGATTACAGTTTTAACCACTATCTAGTATTCCTACAAGATCTAACACAGTTTAATACAATTTTGTTCATGTTTCTTATTGACTGTCTAATATAATGACATGCCAGATTAATTCATATTTCTTGTTGCTGCAAGGCTTGCAATGCAGAGATAACCTAAGTTTAGATAACCTCCATGCAGAAGTACACGGTGGGTGACCACCCAGGTGTGAACCAACGTAAACAGGGGTCGAGGTGTGGCGCCCACACCACATGGAGGAATGCCACCCCTCTATGTTACCAGGCAGTACTAGGTGGTAGATGACTCTCATCAACTGGTGCAATACCAACACTTTGCTTACTGGAGGCTTGAAGTGGTGAAACCCATGTTTAGTCTCTAGAGCTAAGTTCCGGTCAACCCTTCCCCATCTCCTCCATCAAGCATATGATTGATGACTTTTGAGGCTATGATGAACATCGTGGCGAGATCCAATATTCCTTACATTTCGAGGGTACAACTCTAAAACAGTGTTTGCAGACCGGCCGCTAGTTAGTACACCGGACTGAACCTATTGGTAACTCTCTAGGAGGCTTCCAGATCAGCTAGTGTATAATCTTGCTACCTCTACTTTGCCAGATAGTGACTGGAGGGAGTCCATGTAATGTGTACGCGGGATGCATTGTCGAGGCCACGTTATGTCAAGGATCTGGGTATATTCTTACCATGTGTACACGCCATATCCAAAAATTTCATTACTTCATACAGCATGTTCCACCCACTTTTTCTTACTATTGAATACACCATGAATTGTCAAACTAATAGAGCAAGCTTATCTGTGAAAAGATCTAAACCTCCCAAACCCTTCCTAATTCATTTCACAAATATACGTGGTCTTAATTCTAATCTCAACGATGTCCATTTCCACTTGCAGGCTGCCAAACCCCATGTACCTTTTCTGACAGAATCTCAGTTATCGGTTGATTCAACTACTGCTCATCTCAGTTGCCCAAATTATTCGCTGTATGATTTCTTTAGCCTCAAAGATGGTACTTGTGCATATGTCCTTTCTGATATTCCCTGTCAGAGAATTGGCAATTTGGAATCTCCTCTCTTTGATCTTCTCTGGCTTAAAATCTCTCTACCCCACCGTGTCAAATTTATCTGTTGTCTCTACCATTCTCCCAACTCCACTAATCACTTGGAGCTCTTTGACTTCCTCTGTTTGCAACTTGACTTTCTCCAGTCCAACTTTCCTAACAGTGAGGTAATTTTCCTTGGTGATTTTAATGTTCACAACTCCAGCTAGCTTCCGTTTTCTAGTCACACCGACCCAGCTGGTCGAGATGCTGAGGCTTTTGCAATTACCAATGACCTTGCACAGATTGTTCATTTACCTACAAGAATACCGGACAATCCTAATCATGCAGTCAACATGCTTGATCATTTTCTCACAAACAACCCTTCTAATTACATGGTTGAAGTGAGAGGGCCTTTAGGCACTTCAGATCACAACTTGGTGATTGTCTGTTCTCCAATGGAGACTTTATCTCATGGCTATTCCCAACCCTGTGTTGTTTGGCATTAGAAGAATGCAAAATGGAATGACCTGTGAGATTTCTTTTCTTCTTTTCCTTGGTCGGATTACTGTTTCAAAACTTCTGATGTCAACGTATGCTCAGATCGCGTCAGTGAAATTATTCTTGCAGGAATGGAATCCTTTATCCCACACTCCACTTTAAAATCTCGTCCTTTATCTAAACCTTGGTTTTCCAATAAATGTGCTAAGGCTGTTCACAAGAGAAGAATGTTGCATATTGTAATTGGCTTGTTTCTAATTGTTCAGTTTCATTTTCTGCCTACACCAAAGTTTGCAACAATTGTAAAGCAGTTATTAATCAGTCCAAACTAGAGTTTGAACAGGCTAAGAGTAGAAAACTTGCTTTTTGCCCTAATGGTAGCCGAGCATTCTGGTCTCTTGCCAAAGCTATTGGCCGCAACTTTTGCCCACCTCTGACCAAACCAGATGGTTCTGTTGTCACTTCAGCCAAGGATAAAGCTGACCTGCTAGCATTCCATTTTTCTTCCAACACATGTATTAATGATCTTGGTAAAACACCTCCCACCATTCCCAACATACTCCATTCAATGCCTCCTGTGGTCTTCTGTCAAAAGGATGTCAGAAGAATTTTGACGATTCTTGATGCTAAGAAAGCTCCAGGTCTCGATGGTATTTCTCCACTTGTTTTCAAAACCTCTGCTCCTAAACTTACTCCTATTCTTTGCCGCCTTTTTTCAATTTCTTATTCTAAAGGTGTTTTTCCTTCTGCTTGGAAATTTGCTCATATCCAACCAGTTCCTAAAAAGGATGACAAATCCCTCCCATCCAATTATCGTCCCATTGCAATTACTTCTACTCTTTCTAAAGTAATGGAGAAATCAATTAACTGCCAAATCTTAAAGTACCTAGAAATCTTCCGTCTAATCAACGATCGCCAGTATGGATTCCGCCAGTGTGAATCCACTGGTGATATTCTGGCTTATGTTACCCATTTATGGACTAATTCAATGGAAAGGTTTGGTGAAACACAAGTAGTTGCTCTTGACATCTCAAAGGCTTTCGATCATGTTTGGCATAAAGGTCTTCTAAACAAGCTTCCATCTTATGGTTTGCCAACGGTTTTTTGTAATTGGTTATCCAGTTTTCTCACTGAGGGTAATGGTAGATGGTTCTCTGTCTTCTAACTTCTCCACTAATGCCAGTGTCCTCCAAGGTTCAGTTCTTTCCCCCACTCTTTTCCTCTTGTATATTAATGACCTTCTTCAATTGACTGGAAATCCTATCCATAGTTTTGCCGATGATAGCACATTGCATTCCACTTTCCATTTTGAGAAACCTTGCCCTGCTCAATCAGCTTCAACTTCTCGAAAATCTGCTACCAATTCCGTAAATGCCGATCTTCAGGTAATTCTCCAGTGGGGCAAAGACAACTAAGTTGATTTCAACCCTTCTAAAACTCAGTCTTGTCTTATATCTCGCAAAAAGGATTCTTCTGCTCTTATGCTTATCTTTAGTGACACTCCGATTTCTAGGCTAAATGATATATCTCTTTTGGGGATTACTCTGACTTCTAATCTCTCTTGGCACAAGCACATTACATGATAGCACATTTTTAGATGCAGAGCTTCTTCTGCATCTAAAAAACTTGGTTTTCGCTTTTGCTCTCGGTGTTACTTTTCTTCCAAACAGCTGCTCACTCTGTATAAATCGCAAATCCGTCCTACCATGGAATATCGTTCCCACATCTGGGGTGGTGCCCCCAAAACCTCTCTCGGGCTTCTTGATTCCATTCAGAAGAGGGCAGTTAAGTTAATTAATGATTCATCTCTAAGAGAGTCTCTCCACTCGCTGTCTCATAGACGTACTGTTTTTGCTGCATGCCTCTTCTACAGATACTTCTATGGGCACTGTTCTACCTAATTGGCTTCTATAATTCCTGCTCTCTCTTTCAAAACAGTCTGAACACGTGCAGCCAACATCCATTTACTGTCCAACTTCAAACTTACAGAACCAACTTTTCATCTTCCTCGTTTATTCATTCAACTGCCATTTTCTGGAACAACCTTCCTTCATATGTATTTCCTGAAAATTACAGTCTACAGAAGTTCAAGTCCAATGTCAACAAATATCTGCTTTTGTCTTCTTAACCCCCCAACCCAAGCACGGTCCTAAGTACTATAGGTTCTAATACCTCTCGTGTTTGGCATTTACATAAAAAAAAAAAAAACCTAAGTTTAAATTATTACAGTTTATTGGGAAAGGTATGGAAGCATTTGATTGACATTTGGACTGCAATTAATTCTGCAGTGTACACTGCGCTCTTACGAAAGTTTATATGACAATGTGATACCGGTGCACGAGTGCTGAACTGTGCTTGGTGGGCTGTATGGAGTGGCAATTACCATGGAACTGTATGTATCACATAGAGCTTGTTTGTTCTACTTGTAGAAAGAGAAATCATTGGGAACACTGTAATTCCATGGCGGTATTCAGGTGGTGCCTTTGCCACATTATCTGTATTGGGATCACATATGGTTTTAGGAGGTCTTTCGCCTGACACTAAGTGGTTTGTGTAGAGTATTTTACATTTTGGTTGAAGTGGCACTGTCTCCACATGGGTTGGTCTGAATGGGATCATATTTTGTACACATATCATGGTGATAATTGTTGTCTTCTAATGGCTAATAGCAGCCGACTTGCTTCTGCATATTCGTTATATAGAGATGACATACAGAAAGCTTGTTTGTTTGTTTTAGAGTTTTATGGCGCATTAGCATCTAACGCTATAATGCGCCATATACAGAAAGTTCCTGGTGGAATAGTGGACTGAATTGAGGTGCCTAAGTGTGCTAGGTCATATTACAGGTGGCTTCATATTCTATTCCTGATCTGACTACTGCTTTATACACCTTTAATAGGGTGTGTCTATCAACTAGATGTTTAAGCATTTTTTAGCTATGTCATGCAGTTAATACATAATTTTATGATGTAGTCTTTGAAAATAAAAGATATATTACAGTCTTTGAAAATAAGTTTATTGCCTAGGGTAATATCAAGACAGCAGTAGAGAAAATGGGGATTCTAGCACAAATGTACACTTTTACAACTCTAAAAAAAGCACACCCTCTTCCCTTAAAATCATTCATTTTCCTAAAATAATCTAAAAAATCAAAAAATTAAAATAATTTATATTTTTTAAGAAAATAATGTAGGTTTAAGCAAAAAATTACTAAAATATGTCCATTTTTAATAAAATTATATATATTTTTAATATTTTCTGCATTATAATCAATTATGTGGGTTTTATTTTTTCTCTCTTTTTCCCATACCTTTATAAATTAGTTTCATTTTTATTTTATTGTAATCTTCAATATTTTTATGTATTATTTCTCTGTTGAATCTATCTGGTAAAAATACTTTAAATTCATTTATGTGAACAATTACTTTATCTCCTTTTCCTGTTATTATTATTTCAGTAATGTATTTCATTATAACATGTAGTTACGATGAAATACATTAAGGACTAAGTCTTCTAATTGTTTGGATGGAATAGATTGGAATTGCCCAATGTTTTGTATTTGTTTTATTAATCCATTTATAAAAACACAACTTTTTCAAATATTTTTTTCAAACAATTTTTCAATTATTTAAAAAAATATATGAAAAAATAACACTTTTATAAATGGAAATAAAATTCTGCAAGAAATGTGAGCAAGAAAAAACATGAAAGTGAATTTAACATATCTCACCCACTGCAATAAAGCATATCAAAAAGAATATTATAAATCTAAAACATCATTCAGAAACAAAGAAGTTATTTTATGTGAATGTGAAATAATTTTTTTGCACTTCTCATGCAAAAAAATTATTTGGAGAAACATAGAAATAGAGATTTACACGTAAGAAGTCTCATGGAAATTAAAGGGAAAAAGTTATGCAAAAAATGTCAAAAATAAAAAACTGTTTCATAATTTCCAAAATATTCAATGGATGTAAGATGTCATATAGCACATAAATAATGTGCAAAAAATTATCTCATCAACAAATATAATTATAAAGTGTTTAAGGGTAAAGGCCTCATGCTACGAGGTAGAATGACTATCATGTAGGTTAGTGCAAATGCATCATTTTAACATAGCTATCTACCAAAGTAGTTGAATTAATTAATTAAATTGGCATCGTTTTGGTTATATCTCATATTGTGAATGCCTTTACAATGAATTGCCGAGAATAAATAACAATAGTCTTCTCCACTGGTGAAGTGTTATTTATTCGAGGTAATACAATACCATGGCAACTCATTGTGAAGGCATTCACAATATGAGATATAACCAAAATGATGACAATTTAATTAATTAATTCAATACTTTGGTAGATAGCTATGTTAAAATGATGCATTTGCACTAACTAACCTACAAGTATAATATGTCACAGATGAATGAAAGTCCATAAATTAAGTATATATAATCATAGAAAATCAGAACAACACAGAAGGAATCTTCTAAGTCACATGACTGTTAGAGACTTAAAAAATATTTGTAAACATAAGAATTTATAGGATATACAAATTTAAATGAGAAAATTTAATTAATTTTATAATGCAAAAAATGTTAAAAAGAAATGATAGAGTTCAATATATTCTTAAAAATAAAAGTATTAGTGAAATTGAAAAATTGTGATGACAATTAACTCCTGGCTATAGAAGAATAAGAAATAGAGAAGCTATAATTGAATTTATAATGAATGAAATTGAAAAACAAAAATGATAAAAGCGTGACAGAAGAGAAAGACAAATATTTACTAGAATATTTTGGTATACTTGAAGCTAAAGAATTATTTCCTAAAAGAAAAATAAGAAAAATTACATGATTCATAAAATGTACAACTTGTGAAACATATTATAATCCTGATAAACATGATGAACACAATGAAAGTTTTTCTGATAAAGCTTCAGTTAATGATTTTATTGAAATTCAAGAAATAGAATCAGCTTATGAGGGTAGATTAAAAAACTTCATCTTATTAGAAATTCAATAAGTGAATTAAATCCTATGATATTCTTAGAAAATGAAAAGATATTATTATGCAAATGAATTTTAAAGTTAATAGGAACTTAACAGTTGACATTTGTAAACAAGATGAATGTGCTGTATATTTATTTCAAAGTAAAAATCAGAGAATTCTACTATTATACTAGATGACTATTATAATCTACTTTTGAATGAAATGAGAAAGAAAATAACACAAGTAATATTTCATCATTTTGGTTGGGTTATATGGAGCGTTGAATATTTATATCTTATATTAATGTATACTAGGGGGCTTTGCCCCCTGCTCACTTTGCTCACCCACCCCCATGCATGCTTTTCTGCATAAAATGTAGAGGTATACAGAGTAAGCCAAATCGTTTCTACGTAAAAGACACATCTGTTGAAACGGACTGGTCGATATCTAATCAGGAAATGTACTATGTAATTATTTACCTGTGCATTTGTAGTGAGTGGCATTCTCAAATTCGAATAAATATCATGGTAAAATTCCAGAATGGTACACCCTCCAACGTGGCGGCAAGCAAAACAGTGGGAAAGCAGTGATTGACAAGTTGTGACTCCCATATTTCAGCAAACGGACAGGAACAAAGCAGTGACTGGCAGATGCCACTGCTTTCCCCACCCACCCTAGATTGATATGCCTAGGGTGTTGTTCTCCACATTTGGCACTGTTTTTAAATCAGGAACTCATTTTTCTATTTTAAAACAGCGGGATGGAGGGATAAACACCCTACCTAAGCTAAGCTCCCCCTCCTCGACGACACAAAATCAGAAACGGGAGGTGTACCTTCACCTGTCAATTATTGCCGTCTTCCTTGCTGTCATCGAAGTACCTGCCGGTGTATACTAGCTTGGACTTCAGCCAATATCACCACTATGTAATTATTTACCTGCATTTACATAGGTCACTTAGGAAAAGGCCTTTTGCTTTGGGTTCCATAATACATGAGGAATATTGTTCCATCCGAAAGCGCAGGACTAAAATACAGTATTTAACTGAAGTATTTACAAACTAAACAAATATTTAAAATATTTACAAAATACTAAACCACAGTATTTACAAATATACAATTTTCATTAATATACAAAAAACTTAACAATGAAACACCAAATGCTAGACAGAGAATCACGTGCACGAGGTTGGTGAACATTATGGAGGCAGTTGTCGATAATTAATTGCATTTGTAGTGATGTAATTGCCTCGCCCCCATTGGCTCGAATAAATATCACTAGGAGGAAAACTTTTTTAATGTATAGATAGATAATCCTTTATGAGGAAATTCTTACATTGATTTATCTCAAAAATTTAAAAGTAAAAAAGCTAATGTTAATG